>NC_092045.1:19741757-19983250 GCF_003086295.3 Arachis hypogaea
ATTCCGTTGTGCCTATTTGATATCACCAGGAGACTCGGTTGCGGGGTCACGTGCTGGTGGAGATTGGATAGAAAAATGACTAGGACTCCGCATTCTCACCCTCCACAAGTGCAAATGCAACAGGCAGGATGTTGGAGTTTCCGTCCTGTGCAATCGCAACGAGCAACGTACCCCCATATTTACCGTACAAGTGGGTCCCGTTGATACTCACCAACGGCTTGCAATGCCAGAATGCCGCAATACATGGAGGAAACATCCAGAAAAGCCGGTAAAAATAGGCTTATGAGCCGTCCACCTGCCCCCCACTCGAATAGGACTCGTCCTCAGCACTGTAACACTACTAGGCATCGTCAGCTGAACTCCTAAGACCCACCGTGGTAGCTCGTTGTATGACTCATCCCAATCACCGTAAATTTGGGCGACGGCCTTCTACTTCGCCAACTAGACCCTCCTATAAGTCGTTCTGAACCCAAAGTGTGCCTCCGTCGAATTCAGTAGTACCTTGATGCAGACGGATGCATCAGCTCTAACCATTGGCATAATGAAGGCCAAGATCACATGATAATCAAGACTATTGTGGTCGCTCAAGATCGATGTCGCAAGATAGGTATGAGGTCCGTTGTATCGTTTTACCTTTCAAATACCCTTGCGCTGCCAGAGACTTAACCTAATCAACCATGTGCACCCGTTTCCAAACTCGGTACACTTTCCAACGTACCTGCGATAATCGGACTCCACCACTTTGTACCGTACCCCGCGTCGAATGCCATATGTCTTGACGCTTAACACAACCTCCACTTTATCCTGAAACTGCTGACCAACCTGAAATCCTGTAAGATCTCCAATACCCTGGGTATATCTAGCACCAAATCCAGTGGGTTCCCTAGGAACCCCCTCCTGTCTCATGGCATCCAAGTCCAAAGATGAAAAGTGCGGAGGGTACTGCTATGTCCCAGAGCTAGAACCACCGCTAGCCCCAGCTGGATTACTCGCTGTAATGTCATCGCCACTGTTATCAGCAATGAGGTCCGGCTCCACAACATCATCGAAATCATCATCCAGCAATGCATCACCCATACCAGCTGGTGTCCCACACTGTAAAGAAGTCGGCAACCTATCCACAATACCAACCTCTCCGCCACCACTGCAATTAAGATCAACAGCGAACGACAGGGAGGTGACAGATTCGTCCAAAGGTGCATTCACAGGCACAGACGAAGATGCACCAACAGGTCTCAAGCTAGAACCGACAACCGTGCATATAGTGTGGGTATTCTGGTTCGAACCCCCCGAGCTAGATACCACATCAACCAACTTTGCCAACAGCTCTGGTGTCCTGACGTCGGGAAACTACCGACGACAATGAAAGAGGACCTGCAAATCCTCATCACTCCCTATGATGAAACAATCGTACTTCACGTCAACTCGCAACACTGAGATCGAAATGCGATAGAATAATTTATGAACCCGTTTTACGCCTTATAGCCTAAGTTTATGTATTATAGAATTAACGAAATCATCGAATCTTGTCGTAGGTCTCATAAAAATACTTAGAGGATCCTTATCAGTGAACTTCACACCAGATCGTGTTTTCTCTTAATTGACCCTCTGTAATGCACCAACACTACAAAATTCTCCTCACTAGCCATTTTGTCACTCTAATGAGAGGAATTCACGTTCACACTATACTTATACATGTCTGGCCCTTCATAATTCGAATCATTTACTTTCGAACTACCTAATGATTTGCTCACTATATAATTTGAGCCAGGGTCATTCAAACTACTCTATGCATAATTCGAATCAGCTTTCTTCAAACTACCTACGAATTCATGCATTCATAGTTCAAATTGGTCAGCTTCGAATTACCCTTCACATAATTCGAATAGCTCTGATTCGAATTACTCCCGTTTGTAGTTCGAGTTGGTTTGATTTGAATTACATATAGGCATGCTTTGGTTGATTCATGTCTCGTTTTTTTTTTGGCTGAATTGTAAAAATTGTGTATCTAATTGGCTTATATGCGCGTTTTGCCCTCATTTTTATGTTCGAATAAAGAGAAACAATAAACAAGAAGTTAGATTTGTGGAAAAAAGTTTTGGAGGTATATGTATAATTTCTATCCAAGTCATAATCAAATGCAATATATGAAATGTAAAGTTTGCATAAAAGAAAAAATTAAAATACTAACATAAAAGTAAAAATTAAGAAAAACATCCCACACAAAATATTATTTAAGTAACAAAATAGGGAATATGGATATATGAAAAAAAGTTCGAGTTAGTACTTATTATTAAAAATATGGTAGAATCTTTTATTAGATAATTTGAATATCTAAAAATAAGATCGATGGAATATCCAATTAAAAGGGTGGATCAGAGGCATAAAATAGATAGATAAAGAGCAAAAAAACTAAAAGAAATTTCAAGAAGACTATACACAAGATAAAATCAAAAGAGATCTATGTATAAATAATTTTATTATAATTGATATGTAAAATATGACTCAATGATATTATTTAATCTATATAATTAACTCTATCCTATTCTAATAAAATTTTATTGTTGTTATTTATTTTTGACAAATATAATCATAATTATATCATAATCGAATCGGTTACACGATTGAGTTATCGGATTACTTATTACCAATTAACCTAGTCACAAGAAAACTACAAAGTCCTATCCAATTTTGTGTCTCTCCATTTCAATTTCCATGACCAAAAGAATTTTGTGTCTAAATTATCACGAACGAGAGTACTTATTAGCAGTCTTGCAATAATTACATCTCAAATAATTAACGGTCTTTATTGTGATTTAGGAATTACCGTAGTAAACATTCAACTAATTATCTTTGCATAACATTCAACTTATAGGCAGATCATTGCATGAATCTTTGTAATAGCATTCAACTTATTGCAAATTTAATTTGGACAACTTAATATTCACCATTAGCACGCATTTTGGTAAAGCTTCTCATGCAATAATTCTGAAATTGGTTATACATGTTGAGAGTGAGAAATAATGGTGTGTTCAGTGTGTCTAATTATGTATGTTCTTCTATATTGGTAGTAAAGGAAAGAATGACTGTTACATGTCATTTGCTTCATAGCAAGCAAAGAAGATTATGTTATGAAAACCAAAAGGCATCAGGCAAAAGCATCTCATAATTATGAAAATATTTTTTGTTTATGTCGCTTTATAAAAAGCTAGTTTTAACCACTGATTTGCTTATTTCTTATGAGTTTGAAAACTCCAAATTAAAATTAGTGATGATCAAACATGATTAACTGCAAATTATTAATTTAATTTTAATTCATATGTGCTAATTAATAATTTTTGCTACTTGCAGTTTTTGTTTTGGGCCAGAAAGATTTCTAAACAAGCTCAATGAAAAGTTAATGTTCAGCTTGATTACAAAAATACTTTAAACATTGTGGCTGAATTATTATTATACTAATTGGGCCAGATTTAAACCATTATTAGCCTAAATCAATTTTGATGAAAGATCAACAAGGAATGGTCCGAATTGAAAAGAAAGGGGAAAGGAGCTTTGCTTGCCTAGTTCGGTTACCACTCACTTGGGTTGTAGAATTTAAATTTTGATTTACTTGAATTTAATGCAAGCATTGGAAACATGAAAGAGAAAGTGAAATTGATTTGATTGACATCATTACTATCACCACTACCAAGCCAAAGGGAAGTAAAATTAATTCATTTTAATCTCTTTATTTAAATCACATTGAAAGTTTTTTCTCTTTTCTCTCCTCTCTCTCAACAGCTTCGGTCACTTCACAGGTAAGATGGAAGCAAATGCAAGCTATCAGAAAGAAGAAGAAGCTAGTAGTAAGGCCATTGTGACGATGGCGGTAAGAAAAAGAAAATTTGAGGTATGGAGTGGCTAAAATCTTTACCACAAAAGGTAAGATGTGGTGAAGTAAGCTTAAGCCTTCCATAACCAAAAATGGAATAGATCCATTCGGTCAGAGGAAGAAGATCTTTGGAGGGATGACTCGTCTCAGCTTTTGATCAACCACCACAGGAGATAGCTACTGTAGCTACGTGGAGGAAGAGGCGGAAGTTAGAGCAGATGGAGCTGTCATAATCAAGAACTCATCAAGGGCTAGGAATCTTTCTTGGAGTGCAAGTCAAGATGGAAGGCCCGGATTGGTGAAGATTGGTGACAAGGGAAGACACAGAGGTAATTGCATGTTGGATTTTACATTCGGTTTCCTCTCCTCTCTCTCTGGCCGAACCGACTTTGCATGGAAAAGAAGAAGTTTAGCTCGGTTCAAGAGTTTCAACTTTGGAGGCTTCCCCTTCTATAAATAAGGGAGAACAGCCAGGACTTGAAGCAAGGAAAAGATGGAAAGCACAGTGTTCCTATAGCTACCCCAGCTAACAGAAATTTTTCTCCTTCAATGTTTTTCATTTTATATTTTTCTATTTAATTTTGTCTGTCTTGAGTCTCATGGAAAAAGGCAAATAGTAAGGTTTGTAAGAAAAAACCATAGAGCAAAAAAAAAGGCAGAGTGCACAAAATTAAAAGAAAAAGCCATAGATGTCCTTAGAAGTCCTTTGTACATCTGTGTTGTGTTTCATGATTCTGTGGAAATCCCCTTGCAAGTTGGGTTAGCACTTAGCAGTTAAAAGCTTGGTAGGTTACCAAGTCAAGTTCGGGATTGGGGCTAGATTCTGGACTTGTCCCAGATAGGAAGGGTAGTTCCTAGGGAGAATTGGTGTATGTAATCATGATTATAGTGAAATTCCATCATTGTTGTGATAGAGACTGGATGTAGGCTGCATTGCACTTAGCAGCTGAACTAGGATACATCTTAGTGTGATTTTTTCTCTCTTCTGTTCCATTTCTGTTTCTGCTGCATAGGAGACAAAATTGAAAAACATCTCTTGGCTGGTGACGAGACAAAAAGAAAAAATCTCTTAACTGGGCACGAGACAAAAACAAGAAATATATCCTTAAGTTTTCTAAAAGGACAGCAATTGTTATTAAGCAAAAAAAAGGGGGCTAAGATTCAACCCCCCTTCTCTAAGCCACTGATAAACCATCAATTGGTATCAAAGCTTGTTCTCAAACAGATCAAGCTTTGCAGCTTGGAAAAAAGATCTAGATAGTAGAGAACAGTGGCTCAAATATGGTGTCCTACAATCTGACAGAAGGACAGTCAAACAATAGACCTCCTCTTTTCAATGGGAAGAACTACACCTATTGGAAGGAGAGAATGAAGATTTTTGTGCAAGCAGTAGATTACAGACTCTGGAAGATCATCCTGGAGGGTCCTCAATTTCCAACTACCACAAGTGCTGAAGGAGTAGTCTCTCTTAAAGCCGAAGCCAGTTGGACCGAAGAAGACAGAAAGAAGGTGGAGCTAAACGCCAAGGCTATCAACTTGCTCAACTGTGCAATCAGCTTCGAGGAGTACTGACAGGTATCACAATGCACAATGGCAAAGAAAATCTGGAAAAAACTTCAAGTCACTCATGAAGGAACCACCATAGTAAAGAAGACCCGGATAGACATGCTGAACAAAGGATATGAAATATTCTCAATGAAGGAAGGAGAATCAATAGATAAAATGTTTGAAAGATTCAACATCATCATAGTTGGCTTGGATGCTATGGGAATCAAGTATCCTGAATTTGTGCTTGCGAGGAGAGTGTTGAGAAATCTCACAAAAGAGCGGAAAACTAAGGCATTAATCATATCTGAGAGTAGTGGTCTTGATTCCATGACATATGATGACTTGAGAGGAAATTTACTTGCTTTTGAAAACACCTATTTGGAAAAAGATTAAAAAAGAAAAGGAATAGCTCTTACATCTGTTTCTAACCCCATGGATGATGAATCCAGTGATAATTCCTCTGAAAATGAATTTGTGTTGTTTGCTAAAAAATTCAGAAAAATGGCGAAGCTCAAGGAAAAAAACAAGGGAAGCAGCTCAATAAAACAAAAGAAAGATTTCAGCAAGGTAACATGTTACAACTGCAAGGAGACTGGGCATTTCAAATCTGATTGCCCTAAGTTAAAGATGGAAGAGAAGCCAAAGAAGGGAAACAAAAAGGGACTGATGGCTTTTTTGGAGGACTTGGAAAACGACTCAGAAGATGATGAAGAATAAGAAACTAAGTCTCAACCATGTCTCATGGCAGATCACGTTGAACAGGTAGTCTTTCATAACTCTGACACTGAAGATCTTCATCTTATGATAGACCATCTTTTTAAAAAAATTAGATGTTTCTTGCTTGATAACCAAGATCTTGAATCACAAATCACCATTCTTAAAGCTGAAAATGGTTTTCTCAAAGATAAGTTAAGGGAGGCTGAAACTGCTATTGAACTTGTTGAAGAAAACAAGCAGTTAAAGGCTCAACTTAGAAGCTGTGAAAGCAATCATTCTGTAGTGGCATATCTAAACTCTTTTAAAGAAAATGAAGAGTTGCTTAAAAAGGTCAAAAGCCTTGAAGATGACTTAGCCAAGTTCACTCAAAGTTTTGAAAATTTAAATCAAATCTTGGCTAGTAAAAAATCTCTTAATGATAAAGCTGGTTTAGGTTTTTATAAAACTTTGAAATCTATTGAGAAACCTTCTTGGGTAAACATAGCCTCATCTTCTAATGACACAAGGTTTCAAAATCCAACAAGCTTTAACAAAACAGCAACTCCAAGGTTTTGTAGATTATGCAACCGGAATGGTTACTTTCCCATTCAATGTTTGTTTGTTAAAAGAATGATTGGAAACAAAGTTTGTACAGTTGTTTGTGATTACAATGGCTTAGGACAAAGGAGATGGTTTAAAGTTAAAGGATCCAAAAAGATTTGGATACCTAAGGTCACTTGAGCTCATTTTGTAAGTATGCCTAGCATCCAAGCGGAAGGAAAATATGTGGTACATGGACAGCGGATGCTCTAGGCATATGACCAGAAAGGCAACCTTCTTCATTAAGCTCGATGAGTATGATGGAGGGTTTGTTACTTTCGGTGATGATGGTAAAGAAAAAATAGTGGCCATTGGAAAAGTTGGTAAAAGCTTCTCATCTTTTATAAATGATGTTCTTCTTGTTGATGGTTTGAAACACAATTTACTAAGTGTTAGCCAATTATGTGATCTTGGATATGAAGTCATTTTTAGAAAATTGGTGTGCTTAGTTATTTGTGAAAAATCTGGGGATATTTTGTCTGAAGCCAAAAGGTGCAATAATGTGTATGGTTTGACTCTTGAGGATTTAAAGGATAAACAAGTAACATGTTTTACCTCGCTTGTATCTAAAAAATGGCTTTGGCATAAGAAATTGGGTCATGCTAGCATGTACCAAATTTCTAAGCTAGTTAAGAAAAACTTGGTTAGAGGAATTCCAAATATCAAATTTGATAAGGATATTACTTGTGATGCTTGTCAATTAGGCAAACAAGTAAAATCCTCTTTTAAACCTAAAGATGGAATTTTTACCAAAAGGCCATTAGAAATGTTGCACATTGATCTTTTTGGTCCCATGAGAACTCAAAGTTTAGGGGGTAAACACTATGGCTTGGTAGTGGTGGATGATTACTCTAGATTTGATTGGGTACTTTTTCCTTGCTCATAAGAATGATGCTTTTCATGCTTTCTCAACCCTTTGCAAAAGAATTCAAAATGAAAAAGATTTAAAAATTGCCCACTTAAGAAGTGATCATAGAAAAGAATTTAAAAATCAAGATTTTGAAAAATTCTGTGATAATTTTGGAATTGCTCACAATTTTTCATGCCCTAGAACCCCTCAACAAAACGGGGTAGTTGAGAGAAGGAATAGAAGCTTTCAAGAGATGACTAGGGCTATGCTATGTGAAAATAAGGTTCCAAAATTTCTATGGGCTGAAGCTGTAAATACGGCTTGTTACATTTTGAATAGGACTATCATTAGAAAAGGGTTAAAGAAAATTCCTTATGAGCTATGGAAAGGAACCCCTCCTAATCTTAAGTATTTTCATGTTTTTGGATGCAAATTCTTTGTACTTAACAATAAAGAAAATCTTGGTAAATTTGATCCAAAATCCTATGAGGGGATGTTTGTTGGATACTCCATCACTAGCAAGACTTATAGAATTTACCTCAAAGAACATAGAACTATAGAGAAATCCATACACGTTTTTTTTTTGTGATACTAACTCAATTCCCAGTGTTGTGATAGAAGATGATACAGATTGTGAAGATGCTGTCAACAAGGAAGCCAGTGAAGAAAATCCCAAGTCTGTCCAAAATAAAGAATCTGTCCGTCCAATTTTGTGTCATCAGGATGGAGGAGACATTTCTGTTTTGTCTCCTGAGCCAGCCAGAGAATCTAGAATAAAACTACCCACTGAAACTCATCGAAGCTCAACATCACTTTGGAAACCAAGAGAATGGAAGTCCATGAGGGGTTATCCTCATGACTTTATCATTGGTGATCCTTCACAAAGTGTAACAACAAGATCCTCAACCAAAAAGCAAACCAAACAAGGCAATTTTGCTTTCTTGTCTCAATTGGAGCCTCACAATGTAAAGCAAGCTCTTAAAGACCTCTCTTGGGTCAAGGCCATGCAAGAAGAACTAGCCCAATTTGACAAGAATGAGGTTTGGACATTAGTACCTCATCCGGATGGTAAGAAGGTAACGGGTACTAAGTGGGTATTCAAAAATAAATTAGGAGATGATGGAAAGGTTGTTCGTAATAAGGCTAGATCAGTGGCCCATGTAAAACCCGGTTAATTAACGGCTAATTAACCCATAAATGAGAATTTATTCTGGAAAGCCTAAAATGTGATTTTTATGGCTAAATGTGATAGAGGGGATTGAGACGAGAATTTTGGTACCAATTTTATAGAATTCGGACCAAGATTGGACCGAACGGGCCAAACCGAGCCAATTGGACCCAAAGTGGGCCCTTGGCCCAACATAACTTAACCAAAACCCTAGTTTTCAGCACTCTCTCTCCTCATTTGTTACACACACAAGCTGAAATTAGAGAGAAAGGGAGGAAGAACACTCTCTCAAGTTCTCTCCCTTGGTTGATCTTCAAACAACCATAACTTTTGATCTAGAGCTCCGATTGCCGCTCCGTTTGCGGCCACGCGTTCACCGCGGAGAGCTCTACAAAACCCATACAACCAATCTTGAGGTAAGCCACGTGTTGCTGTTCGAAATCTCAGCCCTTATTTTCGAGTTTCATGGGTAAAATGTTGAGATTTTGGATTCTTTGATGTTATAGGACCCAACTCTCTTGAAGGAGAAGGTTAATCTTGTCTCCTTGTACCTTGGGTGTGGTAAGGTTCTTAACCCTAGTGTAATTTTGTTGTTTTATGATGTTTGGGTTTTGAGATGTTGTGTATGGGTATGATGGTTGTGGCTTAGGTTGTGTATGTGTGGATATTGGAGCTTGATTGGTGATTTTGAAAAGCTTGGAAAGGGCTTGGTGGTGAAAAATCTGTTCTTGGAGGTATTGAGGCCTTGAGAGCTTGTGGATAAGTGGTTTGGAAGTGCTCCGGGTGAGCTTGGGAAAATCGGCTAAGGTATGGTTTCAGTTTCCCGTATCTAATATGTAATGTGGTAGGAAATACTTAGGCTAGAGGCCCTAAGATAGGCATTGAATGGTTGATGTTGTTGAATGATTGGGATATATGATGTGGTCATATATGTGATGATGATTATTGATGCCTTGGTGGTGTGATGTATGAGAAATATGCATGTTGTGATATATGCTTGATGATTGGTTATGGTTGAATTGTGGGTTGAACCATGTTGATGGTGAGTATGATGTTGATTGTGTACAATAATGATTTATTGGAATTGGTGTTGTTGAGAGTTGGCATGTGGGATAGTATATGATATGTCAATATGTTTGAGTTTGAGCCACTTAGGTGAAGTGGGTTAAAATGATGAGATAGTGATTTTGTAAATTGTGGTAATGTGTCAATGTGTGAGTTGAGGAGGCTTGATGTGGAATTTGATATATTTAGATTGATTTCAAAGAAAAGGGATGAAAATGGCATGTTTTGATTGATTTTGAAAAGAGTTGGAAATGGCTTGTTTTAAAAATGGCACTTTGTGGTTTTTATGAAAAATATGGTTTTTGGGCATACTTTGGTGGGACATAACTTGGACTACGGATCTCTGTTGTGTGCCAAATCTATTTAGAAATGAAATTGGATCCGGGATGTCCATGCTGTTCGAAGAACGGGTGAAAAATGATTTAAAATGAGGAAGTTATGTTCGTCGGAAGATTGGGGTCTAAATCTGTGAATTCTGCAGATTTTAACTTAGAAAATTTTTAGCAGAATGACCCCTTGCGCGTAGGCGCACCTGGCGCGTACGCGCCGATCTTCCAGAAAGCGTCATCCACGCGTGCGCGTGATGTGCGCGGGCGCGCCGATGGTGCTGCACCTAATGCCCAGCCATTTTCCAGAGAGTCATGCCAGAACTGTGCCAGTGTTGTGCCTGGGGCACGAGAACACCCACGCGTACGCGTGGTTGATGCGTACGCGTCGATTGGCAAATTTTTAATCCACGCGTTAGCGTGCTTGACGCTTGCGCGCCGATGAAGTTTTTGAGGCCATCCGCGCGTGCGCATGGAGTGCGCGTACGCGTGGCCCTGTTTTCATTCCAAAGTTGATTTTTGAGTTTTAAAAGCCAAATCTCATACTTCTAAGCCTCCGATCTCACCACTTATATCTTAAATTATTATGATATGCCTAGCTATTAGAAAAGGGCTAGTGAATGAGGTAACTTGCGAGTGAAGCAAGGGGAAGATGAATAATCAATGAGGATCATTGATGATTATGTGAGATGTGGAGGATGGTGGTGGAAGTGCTTGTTATGCCATTGGCCGAAGGGCCGTAATTGTTTATGAATTGGCTGGTTCTGGATTGAACCATGAGCCGAAATAGCTGTGTATGCTATGGATATTGGCTGGTTATGGATTTAACCGTGAGCCAGATGGCTGATATGGATGTTGATCCATGGATGAGAATTCATGCATGTTTATGCTGAATTTTTGATAATTGTGAGTTGCACTTCCACTATCTGAGATACGAGTTTCCCTGGGTAGTAGCAGTGGCTAGCCACCACGTGCTCCAGGTTGAGACTTGATACTCTGCTGACCCTATGTCGTAAGTGTGGCCGGGCACTGTGAAAGACCCGGATGAGCTCGCCCCCGTATATATTCACCAGTGAGGGTGATGGATATAGATCATGATTATGATCAAGTTTATGACGAGTATAACTCGAGTTGGGGATGCATGACAGAGGGACAGTCCAATGGTTAGCGACCAGGACTTGTCGGGTTGGCTCTATAACCGACAAGATGATATCATCAGCCACTAGGGACAGGCATTCATCATATGCATACTATATGAATTGTTTGAGATTGCCTATTTGACTGCATAATACTTGCTAATTGTCTAAATGCCTTAACTGTTCCTATTTGCATAATCTTCGTTTGATATAACTGTGTTTGCTACTTTATACTCCTGCTGGTGGTTGGGAGGTCTGAAGGAATTGAAAAGGGAAGTATTAGTTAGACTGAAGAATCTTTAGTCAGATGCCCTTTATGGTTTAGCTTGTTTATAAGCTTTGATATTATCTGGAGGAAGTTCTAGGATTGCCTTTGGCTTTCCTCCATTATTATGTATTATATATGTGGAAGCTGTTACCATGCTGAGGACCTCTGGTTCTCACCCATGCGGATTTTGTGGTTTTCAGATGCAGGACGTGAGGTTTCTCGCTGAGGCATGCTGGAGACTTCTAGATTTGCGAAGATCCTTCGTTCTCGGGGCTATGTTTTGGTTTATATGTTTCGCTTAGATACTTTTGTCTCCATTAAATAATACAAACTGTGATGACTCCTCTTATGGGAGAATTTTGGAGAATAGGTTTTATGTATTGGTGTCCCTTTGGGTTTCCTTGGGGTTTTTCCTTATTTTTATCATATGTATATATTGTTATGCTCGGACCGGTTATCTTCGCAGCCGGATCTTGAGTCTTGATATTCCTGTTTTTGACACTCCTTTGTATATATATAATCACGCGTTGGTTATCCTTGTTCGTTACGCTATCGATCGGAGTGTTGCGCTTTCGAGTTGCGGTTTTTGTTTACCCCTTTTTCTACAAAGGCTCCTAGTTATAATCAATCATTCATACTACTATATGTACTAAACTTTTATTTTAGAGGTCGTAATACCTTGCCATCTTTGAATTATGACTTAAGCATAAGACTCTGTATGGTAGGGTGTTACAGCCCAAGGTTACGATCAAGAAGAGGGTATAGATTTTGATGAGTCTTTTGCTCTGGTAGCAAGAATGGAAGCAATTCGGTTGCTTCTTGCCTATGCTGCCCATAAGGGTTTTAAAATGTTCCAAATGGATGTCAAATGTGCTTTCCTTAATGGCTTTATTGATAGAGAAGTGTTTGTGGCTCAACCCCCCGATTTTGAAAATAAAGAATTTCCAAATCATGTTTTCAAACTTTGAAAGGCCCTTTATAGTCTTAGGCAAGCTCCAAGAGCTTGGTATGAAAGGCTTAGTGCTTTCTTATTGGAAAATCAATTTCAAAGGGGCACCACTGATACTACTGTATTTATTAAAGCATCTAATAATAATATTCTCCTAGTTCAAGTTTATGTGGATGATATAGTGTTTGGATCGGCCAATGAATCCTTGTGTGAAGAGTTTGGAAAACTCATGACTAGTGAGTTTGAAATGAGTTTAATGGGAGAGCTAACATTCTTTCTTGGCCTCAAAATTAAACAAACTCCTAGTGACACCTTTATTCGCCAAGGAAAGTATACTAAAGAATTAATTAAGAAATTTGGCCTAGAAAATTCCAAATTAATAGGAACACCATGCATCCAAACACTAAACTTGAAAAGGATGATGATGGCAAAGATGTGGATGAAACAAAGTATAGAGGAATGATAGGTTTACTCATGTCTCTTACCTCTTCTAGACTGGATATTGTTCAAAGTGTGGGTGTATATTCAAGATTTCAATCTCACCCAAAAAAATCTCATCTTTCGGCCGTTAAACGCATCTTTAGATATATTAAAAGAACTAGTGATTATGGCTTATGGTATCCAAAATCTGATGATTTTTGTGCATTAGGATTTTGTGATGAAGATTATACGAAAGATAGGGTGGATAGAAGGAGCACATCGGGCATGTGTTGCTTCCTTGGAAGCTCACTTAACATGTGGTCAAGAAAAAAATAAGCCACAATGGCTCTATCCACAGCCAAAGCTGAATACATTTCTGCATCTGCATGTTGTTCACAATTAATTTGGTTGAAAACTCAATTGAAGGATTACAAATTAAAAATCAATAGTATACCCCTGTTTTGTGACAATATGAGTGCTATAAACATCTCAAAAAATCCTGTTTTGCATTCAAGAACCAAGCACATTGAGATCAAATATCATTTTATTAGAGAACATGTGCAAAAGGGTACTATTGATATTCAATTTGTAAAATTCGAAGAACAACTTGCGGATATATTCACTAAGCTCTTGTGTGAAGACAGATTCTGCTCCTTAAGAAACAGTTTAGGAATGATAGAATTAACTTCTTTTGATAATATATGAAATTTTTGATTCTGTTTGGTTTTGTCTCGTAGGAAAGCAGGAGACAAATTTCAGGACGTGATAAACAGGCATTGATACAGGGGGAGACTGAACTGATGTTAATTATCTTGAGCCCCACCAAATCTCTTTGACCTTACTCTGACCCGTTTTTGAGTTCCTCAATATTTTAATCATACTTTTTGGGAAGTTGTCATATCAAATCCTGTAGGAAGGAGTTGTTGTCAAATCAAATCTTTACCCTTCCCTCATCCCTTGATTCTAGGAGCTAACCTTTCAGTTTTAATTTTAAAATCCTTCCTTGGTTAATAATCGCGCCTTTTAATGGGTAATAACTCCCTCAATTCTCTCTCTCCAATCAGCATTAAATGCTTCCATAACCTCCCTCCTCTCACCACTCTCTTTGGCCTCTCTTCATCTTCCCTCTCCCTTCTCCATTTTTCATAACATGAAAAAGAAAGTTGCACCAAAGAGAAGTAGCCGAATCCCTTTCACCAAAAATCTTCTATTTTCTTCTACCCCGCAAACTCATACTCATATTCATATACATTCCACATCTTCTTTGTCTCCTTCACCCTCCTCCAAACAAACCAAAACCATGAGAAAAAAGTTTATTGCGCAGAAAACTTCATCTCGAAGAAAGATTGGAAAAGACAAAGAGCCAGTTGTAGAAGAAGAAGAGGAGTCTCACACATCTCTACCTCATTCAACTCTTTTCTAAATAAGGCAACTCCTCATGCCTCAGGTTGAAGCTCTCAGCGAGAAAAAGGATACACTTTGCGAAACACTAAGGAACCACCAAACTTGGAGTCACTGGATTTCAAGAATAAATACAACAAAGGTCATTCACATTTTGACCCAGGAAGGTTTAACTCTTGTGCGTCCTATGAGTTCCACAATGAAGTTCTGAAGAAGCTTCACCTCTATGCTTCGCACATAGTGAACCTGGAATCCCTGGCTGCAAAAGGCGCCAACTTTGTCACTCTCTTTGACAACATGAAGTAGACTTCTTTGTTTAAAATTCAGAAACCTGTGTATCCCGACTTTGTTCGTGAGTTTTATGCGAACATGAGACTTATTGATGGTGCAATCCATTCCTATGTCAAGCGGCTTCACATGTCTCTGAATAAAGAAACAATAAGCGCTGCCTTGGGATATGTTGATGAGGGAGCCGTCGCTTATATGACAGAAAAATGGAATTGATAAGTTAGGGTCACATATCAAATAGCTCTGCAACAAACCTGCAAAAATCTCTCTGGCCTGGATGGCATTGTTCCAACCCACAAGGCACTTGGTTCTGAAAGAACTCTTCTGCACATAATTATTACTCACATTCTGATGCCTCAGAGTGGTTCATACCACAGAGTAACCGTTTCTGATACTCTAGTCCTTTTTGCTATTATTACTTCATCTCCTATTTTCTTTGCATATCTCATGGTAAGACACATATGGGAGTGTGTTAGAAGTAACAAAAAGGCTAATCTTTCCTATGGAATCTTTCTTACATGCATCTTTGAATATTTTAATGTTGATCTACTTAATGAGGCTGTAGAAAATAAGGTTTCTACAATTAAGGGAGGAGGAGTTTCGGGCTCTATGAAAGGCAAAGGAAAACACTCTGTGCCAATTGCAGGTTCTAATAGTGATCTTGAAAGTCACCCAGCCGAGCTAGCAAAGATGGCAGAGTCCATCAAGGAAGTCCTCATGGAGTTCTTCAATATGTCAAAATTAATGGTGCAATCCTACAAGGCTGCTCGAAAATAGGCGTATAAGAAAGAAAGAGCATGGAACAAATACATAGAAAGAGTGAATTTGATGATTCAGAATTTTGAACAAGAAACAAGGGCTGCAAATGAGGATAATGCATTTGGCTCTGAGTACAATCTGTCTGATGATTGATCTTATTGAATTCTGATTATGTTATGTTTTGATATACTGTATGCTGTTAGATACTCTGGATCACTGTCATTTTGTTAAACTCTTAAATATTCTAGTTCTGGTTATATTTGTTTGCATACCATTTGATTTTTTGCAGGTTCCCTTTGATGACAAAAGGGGGAGGAAAGGTTGGAAAAATTGAAAAATTAAAAAAACAGGGGCTGAAATCCTTTTTGATTCATGAGCACCCCTGTGCATAAACTCTAGGTTCCAATGATTTGTTGAAATTTTTGCTGTATTTGGAACTTAGTTGTGTCGTTGTGTCTTGTGCTCTGATGTGTGGATAATTGTTGTGTTGTGACATCTTGGATAAATTTTTTTTGTGCTTTGATATGATTATGTTTGATTAAAAATATTTTTCTTGCTTTAAACTTATAATTTCTGCTCTGATATGATGGCTGAAAAATGTTGTTTATTTAATCAAATAATTAGGTAGCAAAATTTTTTATTTTCGGTTGTTATGTACTATGTACTCAAGCATTTTGTTTGTTATTGAGCAGAAAATCATTTATATGATAACAAATTAGTTTTGTTTATCGTCCTACTTCTGCTCATAAATCAAGCCATTCAACATTTCAAAAATACCATATGTTGAATACATGGTAACTTTAGGCTTGATAAGAATGTTACAGGTGAAAGCTTCCCTTGATAAAATGGTATGTATTAAGGGGGAGCTGTGTAACATTTGAAAAGGGGGAGGAATCCTAATTCTCAAAGGGAGTATTTCTAATCCTTACTCGTTTCATTTCAATTTTTAATAATGTTTGTCATCAAGGGGGAGATTGATGAGTTTGGAAAACTCCAAATTAAAATTAGTGATGATCAAACATTATTACCTGCAAAATTATTAATTTGATTTTAATTCATATGTGCTAATTAATAATTTTTGCTACTTGCAGTTTTTGTTTTGGGCCAGAAAGATTTCTAAGCAAGCCCGATGGAAATTTAATGTTCATCTTGGTTACAAAAATGCTTTAAACATTGTGGCTGAATTATTATTATACTAATTGGGCCAGATTTAAACCATTATTAGCCCAAATCAATTTTGATGAAAGACCAACAAGGAATGGTCTAAATTGAAAAGAAAGGGGGAATGAGCTTTGCTTGCCTAGTTCGATTACCCATTCACTTGGGTTGTAGAATTCAAATTTTGATTTACTTGGATTTAATACAAGCATTGGAAACATGAAAGAAAGTGAAATTGATTTGATTGGCATCATTACTATCACCACTACCAAGCCAAAGGGAAGTAAAATTAATTCATTTTAATCTCTTTATTCAAATCACATTGGAAGTTTTCTCTCTTCTCTCTCCTCTCTCTTAACAGCTTTGATCACTTCACAGGAAAGATGGAAGCAAATGCAAGCCATCAGAAAGAAGAAGAAGCTAGTAGCAAGGATGATGACGGTAAGAAAAAAAATCTGAGATATGGAGTGGCTAAGATCTTTACCACAAAAGGTAATATGTGGTGAAGTAAGCTTAAGCCTTCCATAACCAAAAATGGAAGAGATCCATTCGGTCAGAGGAAGAAGATCCTTGGAGGGATGACTTGTCTCAACTTTTGATCAACCACCATAGGAGATAGCTACTGTAGCTACGTGGAGGAAGAGGCACAAGTTAGAGCAGATGGAGATGTCATCATCAAGAACTCATCAAGGGCTAAGAATCCTTCTTGGAGGGCAAGTCAATATGGAAGGCCCGGATTGATGAAGATTGGTGACACAGAGGTGATTGCATATTGGGTTTTACATTCGGTTTTCTCTCCTCTCCCTCTGGCCGAACCGGTTTTGCATGAAGAAGAAGAAGTTTAGCTCGGTTCAAGAGTTTCAACCTTGGAGTCTTCACCTTCTATAAATAAGGGAGAACAGTCAGGGCTTGAAGAAAGAAAAAGAGGGAAAGCGCAGTGTTCCTATAGCTACCCCAACTAACAGAAATTCTTCTCCTTCAATGTTCTTTATTTTGTAGTTTTTGTTTAATTTTGTCTGTCTTGAGTCTCATGGAAAAAGGCAAATAGTGAGGTTTGTAAGAAAAAGGCATAGAGCGAAAAAAGGCAGAGTGCCCAAAATTAAAAGAAAAAACCATAGATGTCCTTAGAGGTCCTTTGTACATCTGTGTTGTGTTTCATGATTCTTTGGGAATCCCCTTACAAGTTGGGTTAGTACTTAGCGGTTGAAAACTTGGTAGGTTACCAAGTCAAGTTCAGGATTGGGGCTAGATTCTAGACTTGTCCTGGATAGGAACGGTTGTTCCTAGGGAGAATTAGTATATATAATCATGATTATAGTAAAATTCCATCATTGTTGTGATGGAGACTGGATGTAGGCTGCATTGCACTTAGCAGCTGAACCAGGATAGATCTTGGTGTGATTTTCTCTCTCTTCTACTCCATTTCTGTTTCTACTGCATAGGAGACAAAACTGAAAATATCTCTTGGCTTGTGACGAGACAAAAAGAAAAAATCTCTTGACTAAGCACAAGACAAAAACAAGAAATATCTCCTTAAGTTTTTTAAAAGGACAGTAAGTGTTATTAAGCAAAAAAAGGGGACTAAGATTCAACTCCCTTTCTCTTAGCCACTGATAAACCATCATCATCTTCAAAATTTATCGTTGACACTTGACAAAATGTCTATCTTCTATAATCGAGTTTCTTCTCCAGCCTTCATTGTTTTAGCAAGAAAAACACACACGAGTTTCTTTTTCCCTTGAACTGTAAACATTTCACCGTCACTGAACTTATTAACTCCATATTAATATAATCAAATTCTTAAATACCAATGCATCCTCGTAATAGTAGATCTTACTTTTCACTAATATATATGAAAGATTAAAAAAATATTGCTAAGAGAGTAGATTTCACAGCACAATCATTGTTCCGATAATAAATAAATATTAGACATGAAAAATATAGAGCTAAGTAAGAATGAGATGTGAAATTTAACTCACAATAAGTTGTTGCAGCCTCAAAGTATGATGATCCCTTTATAATAATTTCAAGCTACCACCAGGAAGTGAAAGATAGTGTGGCTGAAATTGCTTAGTGCTTAGACCAAAATAATGCATATTGGGTGGAAGCTAGCTAGGCACAAGAAAGAAAAGTAAAAAAGTAAGATCAAAAGCAACAGGCCCTTCCAATTATTGAAGAGGAAGCATCCTATGTAATATTCAATAAGAATAGTTTGACTTCATGTGTTGACCCAAGTCAATAAAGATTAAAGTATGTAGAGTCAATGTAATTAGTATATAATGTATACAATAGGAATATTTTTTAAATTAACATTAAATGATAATTAAATTAATTAATTACAAAATTATTTTCAATTTTAAATACAAAACAAATAAGGATTTCAAAGAGTCACGAACACCTCGGTCTCTCTCTCCCCCCTCTCTCTCTCCCTCTCTCTCCTCTCTCATCGCCGATCAAAACTGCAGCGCCCAACCTCTTTTGCGTGCGCCGCTGGTAGCAGCTGCTTCGGTCGTCCCCAATCCTACACCGCTCACCCATTGCACGCGCTCGTTTTTTGGCACTGGCCTGTCTCTGCGCCAGTATCCTAAATGGTGTGCACGCCCTGCATCCGCCTGGCTCCTGCCTCCGTCATAAGCCAGTTGAAGGCCTGACTGTTGGACGGGTCATGGTCACATTGGCATTACGGCCCCCTCACACCTACCGTCGTGGTCTTCTCCTCATCTGTTCAACCTTTTCTTTTTTTTTTTTTTTCCATTCTTTTATTTTATAGTTACATCAAATCATAAGACTCATGTGTCAAATCATACATTTTTTTAATGAAAATTAAATTTTTGGATGATCATAGTTGCTTCTTCTATTTATTCATCTCCTTTCTCTTCTATTTTAATGGTCAATTTAGGATGGTCATTTTAGTAGGTATGTGAATAATTATTTTAAATTTTATGTAGATGATTATTTTGACTGGATTGGATTTAGTTATATATAATTAAAATACGTTGGATGTTCAATTTATTAGGTAAGCAGATCATTATTTTTATTCTTAAGTAGATAGTTATTTTTACTAAGGGTGAGTGGTATGTGACAAGCCAAGCAGTGAAGGTAAAGTGGGATGATTATTGATGAAGGTGGGGTGGCCGGTTGAAAAAGAAGAAAGTATTAAAGTGAAATATTTTGGTAAATTAAAATTTTTTATGATTATTTTTTTAAAATAATTAATTAAATTTTTTAAAAATTTAAAATTTAAAATTAGAGAATTTTAAATTTAAAATTTGACATGAAATAACTGTCTATTATACACATTATCAAGATTTCTCATTGGCTTCTTAACAAAATTTTAAAAATTTTTGTTAGAATGAATATAATATAGCAAAAACTTATCTCATGCAACATAACAACACTACAATACATCTTGTTATAGTTTGAGATAAGGATTATCTTGGACTTATAACAACTATTAATTAGAATTTCTATTTTAGAAAATGAGAGTTGATACTTTTATCTTATATTCAAATTAATACTTACAAATTTTTTTACTAAAAAATAATAAGTATTAATTTAAATTTTTATCTTAAAGGGAGAGAGGGTTCTTTTTTTTATGAGTTGCAATAAGTGTTCTATGTATTATTGTAATCTGAATATGAGAACCCACCTTTTTTATTGTCTATTTGGCTAAAGGATAAAATCTAATTATAATGATCAGCAGTGTTAGGAGTAGCACATTTTACAATTTGTAACTATCAATTAATTATTATTCGTCTACTGTGAGATTAATTTTCTCTGAATAATATACACAAATTTGTGGTTCTAATTATTGCACACAACTCACCAAATCGGTTAAACTTGCATTCGATCTTTGAATAAAATGTTGACAATAGACCTGTTTGTGACTTTTCATAGTTACCAGCCTAAAATTCCTGTGATGAAGAGGACCAATTGAAACAACCGTTGGAGTATATGCATCTTCGTTTAATTGCCCGATTTTATGGGGCACCTTGTAGATGCAGTAGCTTTTGGTTGTAAATAAAGGTTGAGCGTTCTTCAACATTGCTTCAAGGTCTATAGCTACATCATTCTCCATAATCTATGCCGCATGATATGAGATGAGAACCACCATAAATAAGGAAAGAAAGAAAGGTTAGAAATGATAAAAATTGATGAAAGCCATACATGAATCTTTTAACTACTTGTTCAAGTTCAATTTCTATGTACAAAAAGAAAAAAGAAGGTATAATATGTATATTATAGTGAAAATAATAAAATAGTACAATTTTCTCATATATATATATATATATAACTGTCCGAATAATGACTTGGATTTCATCACCATAGATATTGTCTTTCTAAGTTTCAAATGATAACTCTATGAAAAGAATAGGGGTGGCAAAGCGGGTTGGTCCGCCCCAACCTACCCCGCCTAGACCCGTCCCATAAACGGGACGGATCGGCTAGTCTCGCCCCACCCCGACAACTACAATAGGTTCAAAATACTAGCCCGCCCCGCTTTATGGCAGATTGGCGGGTTGGCGGACTAGCCCGCTTGACTCTTTTATTTTTTTAAAAAAAATAAAATTTATTAAAATTAACCAAAAAATAATAATTAAAAAATCAAATATAAATAAAAAATAATCAAATTATAAGGTGTTAGCAGTTTTCAAATAAGTCGAATCACAAATTTAAAATAAGAAAAACTAAATAAGGTGTTAATTGAGTAGGGTGAATTCCATAGTTATTAATCGAATTGATATATATGAATTGTATGATTTTGTAGGTACAAAATTTAAGTGGTTTTACTATAATTAATTAGTTTGTTTGTTAAAACTCAAATTAAATTAAGAGTTAATATTAATCATTATCTTATGAGATAATTTATTTTATTTCATAACTATTAAATTTATCATAGATAATAATTTATCTTTTATTTAAAAAAAGATTGAGCAGAATTTACTTTATTTTAATATATTAGCTCTTATTTATATCATGTTGTAATATCTTATCTCTTTATAAGTATTCGATTTTTTCTATTTTCAAATAAATAATTATGAGAAAAATATATTTTGTTCTAGCTTCTTATGCACAAATTAAAACTGATATTGTATAATTAATTTTATCTAACATATTTATTTAATGTCATGTCAATTATTGTTATTTAATTTAAACTAAAATTTTTATTATATGTCTCGAAGCAAGATTCTATTTAAAAAAAACATATAACCATATAACCAAGTTGGCCCAAATCCAAATAGATTCAGGCGCATTAAATGGAGAGTAAAAAACACGCGCCAGACACAAAAAAACTCCTCTTTTTTCATTCGCGCTTCATTATGAAAGAACGTTACATCTTCAACGCGCAACCAATACACCAAAACACTTATTCTCTTCGAATCTCTCTGAACATCACTCAAACTTCAATCACATTCTTTGCAAAAACCACTACTGCAAAGTAATTGGAAGAAGATTTCGTAAGCAACAACAAGAAACAAACGAAAACAGCAACAAAGACTACAAAAGGTATGAGAAAACTACTGTTCAATTAAAATCTTGCAATGTCGCATTTCGCCTAGTTTCATTTTAGTTTTACTAGTTTGATTTGCTTTGTTTAATAGATTGAACTATTGTGAATGATTTTTACAGTATAACTAGGGCTTTAAGATATACGTGCTTGTTCTTATTAGTGTAGATAGTTTAACTAGACCTCTGTTACTATCTTCAGTACTTCTTTTGCATTGAAGAACAATATTCTTGTTGATTGAAAGTTGATAATGATTTATTAACCACATGAACATTTTTCGGTTCGGTGGCCTTTCTGATTTTGGTTCTATGCATGAAGGATTTTCGGTTCGGTGGGTTGTGGCATTTTAATTAACTTGATTAAGATATACATGCTTGTGGTTGTTGATGTATTGAATGAGTTTTGTTTAGGACAATTGACATTAGAGACAACTCTTTCACTTTGATAAGCCATACTACTGTAAAATTGTCTCATTATATTTGATTAAGATATATGTGGTTGTTCTTATTTGTGTGAATAGTTTAACTAGAGCTTTGAAAATGATTGTTACTATCTTCAATACTTCTTTTGCATGGAGGAATAGTATTCTAGTTGATTGAAAGTTGATCATCATTTATTAACCACATGAATATTTTTCGGTTCGGTACCCTTTGTGATTTTGGTTCTGTGAGTGAACGATTTTCGGTTTGGTGGGTTGTGGCATTTTAATTGACTTATTTAACATATACATGCTTGTGGTTGTTGATGTATTGAATGAGTTTTGTTTAAGACGATTCACATTAGAGACAACTCTTTCACTTTGATAAGCCATGTTACTGTCAAATATCTCATTATATTGGATAAATTTCAGCATGAATGGTAGTTGACCTTGATACTTAAAGAAAGATAACAAGTTTCAGTAAGAGTTTTTAAAGAAGCCAATTTGCAAATGTCATTTTGAAAGAACACTTAATTCATGAAATTTGAAAAACTTTTCTTTTGGAAGATGTTGATTTGATTAAGATATACGTGGTTGTTCTTATTTTTGCGAATAGTTTAACTAGAGCTTTGAAAATGATTATTACTATTTTTAGTATTTCTTTTGCATGGAGTAATAGTATTCTTGTTGATTGAAAGTTGATCATCATTTATTAACCACTAAACATTTTTTAGTTCGATAGCCTTTGTAATTTTGGTTCTGTGAGTGAATGATTTTCGATTTGGTGGGATGTGGCATTTTAATTGACTTGATTAAGATATACATGCTTGTGCTTGTTGATATATTGAATGAAATATTGACCAAAATTTTTCATTACAGCAAAACATAACAAGAAAATGGCAATAATGAAGGAGAAGGCATATTATAACGTAAGTAGATTAAATATATTTATCCGCTTTAATTTGAATAATATATATTTTGTATTATAAATATATCCTCATATTTTGTTTCAAAACTTGCAGAAAACTCACTATTACAGATGCCAAACAAAGGCAATAGCAATAGTGTATAGGGAAATGAGTCAAGAAAAGAAAGATATTGTGGAAAAAATAGGATTTGGTGCCCTAGCAAATGTCCCAGAAATGAATGTCTCTAATACACTGTTGAAAAAATTGCTTGATCAGTTTGATGAAGAGAAAGGATGCCTGAAAACTCTCCAGGGAAGAATATACATAACTCCTTGGAAAGTAGCAGCTACCCTCGGCATAATCAATGGAGGTAATACATTTTTCACTTACTGCTTATTTTCAGTTCATTGGTGTCCGGAAAATTAAACTAACCGTTTTTGTCTAATTTTTGCTATTAAAATATTGTAGGGAATCTTTTTCCTGAAAAGGTTGATTGCAACAACCTGAATCCAGTAGACAAGGAAATATTTGACAACGTCAAAAATATTTCCTTGGCGACTTTGACAAGGAATGTGCTGGATATGAATGTAGAAGGTAAGGAGAACCATAAAAAATTCAAGAGGACTTTTGTTGTCTTCATACAAAAGTGTTTCTTGCTCCCCACAACGGTAAGTGTGGCCTCCCCAAACCACGAGCCACCAATCTTTCATGTGGACAACATTCGGCAATGGGATTGGGCAAAGCATGTTCTCAACTTCTTAATGAAAGGAGTTGAAAACAAGAGAAAGGGGAAGAAACAGTCTGTTGATGGCTGTGTTTTTATATTAATGTTGATATACTTCCACGAAACCAAATTTCCCTGCCCGTTTGCACCTGATGCTCCCCTTGCACCATGGGTGGCCCATTGGACAAGGGAAATGATCATTGAACGGATTTTATCCAAAGCAACACAACAACCATTGGTAAATACTCTACAAAAATTTCCCAAAAATTTTGCTTTCAAATGCTTTTAAAAAACTCTACTAACTAAATAAACTTCTGTTTTAGGTTATAATTAATTTAGTTGTCCTACTTACAATTGTTAGTTTGTTCATTTGAATATTTCTACATTAAGAATAATTTTTCTTGATGAATAAATAGTTGTCATGTACTATTCACCATATGAATATTTTTCGGTTTGGTATGATTTCTTCATTCGGTTCACCGAATTGTTAATTTATTATTTTGATGATTAAATAATTGAGTCCTTGTTTCTGTTTTAGGGAATTCTATA
This sequence comes from Arachis hypogaea, assembly GCF_003086295.3. Classification (NCBI taxonomy): domain Eukaryota; kingdom Viridiplantae; phylum Streptophyta; class Magnoliopsida; order Fabales; family Fabaceae; genus Arachis; species Arachis hypogaea. The sequence goes on from NC_092045.1 coordinate 19,766,369, forward strand.
CAGAAAGAAAAAAAGAAAAAAAAACAAAAATAAGTAACTTGGACAAGAAAGAAAAAGGAAAGAAAATAAAAAAGAAAATTGTTGAGGCGGATTCTTCTTCGGAAGAGGAAAGACTTTTCGAATCTGAATCCGAAAGCCAGTAAGTTTAATTTCCATATTGATTTCATTTAACTTGTATTTTCTTAAATATGTTCTTATGCACTTATTCTTATGTATTGCAGAGAAGAAGAAATAAAATAAATACCGGAACAAAAAAAAGAAAACAACCACCGAAGGTGGTTAAAAAACAAACCAAAAAAACAAAGCATGTGCTGATTGATTCAGAGAGCACAAGCGAATTTGAAAGCGAGTAAGTATTGCATAATTTCTGTGAGACATTTTGTTGATTGCATATATATCACGTTTTATTCAGCAAATGATTTATTTTCGGTTCGGTGGTATTCTAATTTTTGGTTTATCACTTTAATTTATTTCGGTTCGGTGGTGTCTCTGAGTTTGATTGACTTCAATGTGTTTATCTATTTTACAGAGAAAATAAAATTGAGAAAACACCCGTAATAAAAAGAAAACAACTGGAAAGAGTGGCAAAAACACTAGCCCAACCTCACAAGGAGTAAGATTCTCGAATCATATTTTTTTATTGATACTTACGTTCTAGATTCTTTGATACTTATTTTGTAAACTTTTAGAACTAAACAAGCAAAAGACAATGCTGTGGAAAGAAGAAAGCGAGCATTGGAAATGATAAGAGAAAAAAGATCAAAGAAAAGAAATGATGGAGCTCAGTCAGCAAACATTGCTTCGGATCAGTTTGACTTTCCACAGGCACAAAATGAATTCTCTTAGACATAAGATTCAGTTTATTATTCCTGAATTCTTTTTCTTACTTTGCTTACTTTTGCTACAACCTTTTGTAATTCCTCTAGATTCAATTACTAATATTTATTTATCTTGCTTAGAGTGCTGACTATAAATATGGATAGTGAGCAACTCTTATAGACTCAAGGAAGCTCTGCACCTTCTATAAATGCTGCGAGCAATACGAGGTAAATTGGTTCACTGCATATTGTATTTTCGGTTCGGTGGTTACCCAAAAACGAATTTAATGTGTTTCTAGACCTCTGATTTTAATCTTGATTTCTAATTTTAATTTGTTATCTTTTTTTTTAGGAAAAATACCCTAGATAGCACGGTCAAATATTTTAGAAAAAAGAAAATCTTCCCAAGAAAGACTCTTAAAACTCCACCAGTGTAAGTTAAAAATATTTATGTTACTTTTTTAGATTTGTAACACCCTACCATACAGAGTCTTATGCTTAAGTCATAATTCAGAGATGGCAAGGTATTACGACCTCTAAAATAAAAATTTAGTACATATAGTAATGTGAATAATAATTATAACTAGGAGCCTTTGAAGAAAAAATGGGTACAACAAAAATCGTAACTCGAAAAGCGCAACACTCCGATCGATAACGTATCGAACAAGAATAAACTAACGTGAGATTATATATATACAAAAGAGTGTCAAAAATGGGAATATCAAAACTCAAAATCCGGTTGCGAAGGTAACCGGTCCGAGCATAGCAACATATATATATATATATGTATATATATACACAAGTAAATAAAATAGGAAACCCCAAGGAAAACCCAAAGGGACACAAAAACTGAGAACCTATTCTCCAAAATCTCCTATAAGAGGAGACATCACAATTTGTATTATTCAATGGAGATAAAAGTATCGAAGAGAAATTATAAAATCAAAACAGAGTTCCGAGAACAAAGGATCTTTGCTAATCCAGAAGTCTCCAGCATGCTTGGTGGACGAAATTGTGATCATCAACAATTGCTCTAAAGGCTTGGTGCTCTCAAACGTGAATCATACTTTGTCACAACTCCGCACAACTAACCAGCAAGTGTATTGGGTCGTCCAAGTAATAAACCTTACGTGAGTAAGGGTCGATCCCACAGAGATTTTTCGTATGAAGCAAGCTATAGTCATCTTGTAAATCCCAGTCAGGCGGATAATAATTGATTATGGAATTTCGAAAATCAAATAATAGTAAATAAACAGAAAATAAAGATAGAGTTACTCATGTAATTCAATGGTGGAAATTTCAGATAGGTATATGGAGATGCTATGTTCCTTCTGAATCTCTGCTTTCCTACTGCATCCATTCAATCCTTCTTATTCCTTTCCATGGCAAGCTGTATGTAGGGCATCACTGTTGTCAATGGCTACATCCCATCCTCTCAGTGAAAAAGGTCCAAATGCTCTGTCACAGTACGGCTAATCATCTGTCGGTTCTCAATCAGGTTGGAATAGAATCCAGTGATTCTTTTGCGTCTGTCACTAACGCCCAGCCTTCAGGAGTTTGAAGCTCCTCACAGTCATTCAATCCCGGAATCCTACTCGAAATACCACAGACAAGGTTAGACTTTCCGGATTCCCATGAATGCCGCCATCAATTCTAGCTTATACCACGAAGATTCTGATTAAGGAATCCAAGAGATATGCGCTCGGTCTAAGGTAGAACGGAAGTGGTTGTCAGTCACGCGCGTTCATAGGTGAGAATGATGATGAGTGTCACGGATCATCACATTCATCAAGTTAAAGTGCAATGAATATCTTAGAACAGGAATAAATCGAATTGGATAGAAAATAGTAGTAATTGCATTAAAACTTGAGGTACAGCAGAGCTCCACACCCTTAATCTATGGTGTGTAGAAACTCCACCGTTGAAAATACATAAGTGATCAAGGTTCAGGCATGGCCGAATGGCCAGCCCCCAAAACGAAAACCAGGATATTAAAATCCAAATATGGAACCAAGATGATTAATATGATAGTAAAAAGTCCTATTTATACTAGACTAGCTACTGGGGTTTACAGAAGTAAGTAATTGATGCATAAATCCACTTTCGGGGCCCACTTGGTGTATGTTTGGGCTGAGCTTGATCTATATATCCACGAGCTGAGGCTTCTCTTGGAGTTGAACGCCAAGTTGTAACGTGTTTTGGGCGTTCAACTCTGGTTCGTGACGTGTTTCTGGCGTTTGACTCCAGAATGCAGTATGGAACTGGCGTTGAGCGCCAGTTTACATCGTCAAATCTCGAATAAAGTATGGACTATTATATATTGCTGGAAAGCTCTGGATGTCTAATTTCCAAAGCTTTTGAGATCGCGCCATTTAGAGTTCTGTAGCTTCAGAAAATCCATTTTGAGTGCAGGGAGGTCAGGTTCCAATAGCATCAGCAGTCCTTTGTCAGCCTTTTATCAAAGTTTTGCTTAGGTCCCTCAATTTCAGCCAGAAAATACCTGAAATCACAGAAAAACACACAAACTCATAGTAAAGTCTAGAAATGTGAATTTATCATAAAAACTAATGAAAACATCCCTAAAAGTAACTAGATCATATTAAAAACTACCTAAAAACAATGCCAAAAAGCGTATAAATTATCCGCTCATCAATGCTTCAGCGAGAAGCCTCACGTCTAGCATCCGAAAACCAAAAAATCTGCATGGGTGAGAACCAGAGGTTCCCAGCATGGTAATAACTTCCACATATATAACATATAATAATAGAGGAAAGCCGAAGGCAATCTTAGAACTTCCTCCAGATAAAATCAAAGCTTATAAACAAGCTAAACCATAAAGGACATCTAACTAAAGATCCTTCAGTCAAACTAATACTTCCCTTTCCAATTCCTTCAAACCTCCCAACCACCAACAGGAGTATAAAATGGCAAACACAGTTATTTCAGACAAGAGATATACAAGTAGGAGCAGATAAGGCATTTAGACAGATAGCAAGTAATATTCAGTCAAGTAGGCAATCTCAAACAATTCACATAGTATGCATATGATGAATGCCTATCCCTAATGGCTGATGATATCATCTATCGGTTATAGAGCCAACCTGACAAGTCCTGGTAGCTAACCATTGGACTGTCCCTCTGTCGTGTCTCCCCAACTCGAGTTATACTCAATATAAGCTTGATCATAATCATGATCTATATCCATCACCCTCACTGGTGAATATTTATGGGGGTGAGCTCATCCGGGGCTTTCACAGTGCCCAGCCACCCTGATGACATAGGGTCAAAAGAGCTTCGAGTCTCAACCTGGAGCACGTGGTGGCTAGCCACTGCTTCCTCCCAGGGAAACTCTCATCTCCGATAGTGGAAGTGCAAACATTCACAATTCATTCAACAGCATATATGCATTTATACTTAGCCATAATCATGGCTCCGCCGTAACACGGCAATAATCCAGCCATCTGGCTCACGGTTAAATCCATAACCAGCCAATTCATTAACAATTACGGCCCTTCGGCCCATGGCATAACAAGCACTTCCCCTGCCATTCTCTGCATCTCACATAATCATCTTTGATCCTCATTGATCATTTATTTTTCCTTGCTTCACTCGCAAGTTACCACATTCACTAGCTCCTTTCCTCATTGCTAGGCATATCATAATGATTTAAGACACAAGTGCTGAGATCGGAGGCTCAGAAGTATGAAATTTGGCTTTTAAAACTCAAAAATCAACTTTGGGATGAAAACAGGGCCACGCGTACGCGTACTCCACGCGTACGCGTGGATGGCCACATAGCTCATCGACGCGCAAGCGTCATACACGCGGACGCGTGGATTGAAAAATAGCCAAACGACGCGTACGCGTGGGTGCATTTGTGCCCCAGGCAAGAAACTGGCACAACTCTCGGGAAAATTGCTGGGCATTTGGTGCAGCACATCGACGCACCCGTGCACACCACACACACACGTGGATGGTGCCTCTTTGAAGAACGACGCGTACGCGCCAAGTGCGCCTACGCGCGGAGGGTCATTCTGCTAAAAAATTTTTTAAGTTAAAAGCTGCAGAATTTACAAATTCAACCCCTAATCTTCTGACAGACATAACATTCTCATTTTAAATCATTTTCTGCCCGTTCTTCTCATTTTAAATTATTTTCTTCCCGTTCTTCCAACGGAATGGATATCCCGGATCCAATTTCATTTTTAAACAAGTTTGGTACAAAACAGGGATCTTTAGTCCAAGTTATGTCCCGTCAAAGTATACCCAAGAACCATGTTTTCATACAAAACCACAATGTGCCATTTTCAAAACAAGTCATTTTCAACTCTTTTCAAAATCAACCAAAACATGCCAATTTCAACCCTTTTTGAAATCAATCAAAATATACCAAAATCAACATCAAGCCTCCTCAACTCACACATCAACACTTCACCACAATTCGTAAAACATCATCCCACTAATTTAACACTTCTCAATCAAATGGCTAAGAGACAACACATAAACATGTCATACATACTTTCTCATACCAATTTTCAATGATACCACTTCTAATTAACCATCATTACACATACTCAATATCATACTCACCATCAACATGGTGTCACCCACAATTCAACCTCAATTACTCATCAAGCATATATCACAACATGCATATTTCTCATACATCATACCATCAAGGCATTAATAATCATCATCACACATATGACCACATCATATATCTCAACCATTCAACAACATCAACAATTCAATGCCTATCTTAGGGCCTCTAGCCTAAGTATTTCCTACCACATTACATATTAGATACGAGAAACCGAGACCATACCTTAGCCGATTTTCCAAGCTCAACCAGAGCACTTCCAAACCACTTGTCCACAAGCCCTCTAGGTCTCAACACCTCCAAGAACAGATTTTTTTACCACCAAAAATCTCTTTTCAATACATAACCTAAGCCACAATCATCATACCCATACACAACATCTCAATACCCAAACATCATAGAACAACAAATTACACTAGGGTTAAGAATTTTACCACACCCAAGGTCTAAGGAGACAATATTAATCTTCTTCTTCAAGAGAGTTGGGTCCTATAACATCAAAGAGCCCAAAATCTCAATATTTTTGCTAATGAAACTCGAAAACAAGGCTGAAAATTCGAAGAGCAAAACGTGGCTTATCTCAATATTGGTTGTATGGGTTATGTAGAGCTCTCCGTGGTGAATGCGTGGCCACAAACGGTGTGGTAATCGGAGCTCTAGATCAAAAGTTATGGTGGTTTGAAGATCAACCAAGGGAGAGAACTTGAGAGTGTGTTCTTCCCTTCCCCTCCACCATTTCAGCATGTGTGTGTGTCAAATGAGGAGAGAGAGTACTGAAAACTAGAGTTTTGGTTTAGTTTAGTTGGGCCAAGGGCCCACTTTGGGTTCGGTTGGCCCCGTTTAGCCCGTTCGGTCCAATCTTGGTCTGATTTCTATAAAATTGGTACCAAAATTCTCGTCTCAATCTCCTCTATCATATTAAGCCATAAAAATCACATTTTTGGCTTTCTAGAATAAATTCTCATTTATGGGTTAATTAGCCATTAATTAACTGGGTCTTACAAGATTTAGTTAATAATTTTTGTTTAATTAATCACAAGAAAATTGTGTTTAAATATCACTAGAGCTACACCTGATTCTAACATACAAATCGTTGAGTTTCAAGAACAAACTCATTCTCAAGCTTTGGAAGTGTGAGTTTTTCAATGTGCAAATTCCTATTTTTCAAAACAAATTCTAATTATTCAATATTAAATTTATCCTTGTTTACATTCCTTAGACCTCCTCTTGCATTGTCTCTCCCAAGTTCAGTTCAAGAAGAGTTGATGAAGGATGACTTCATCTATGTCCCTCCACAAAAAGAAACACAACAAACTTCTAATAATGAGTAAGTTAATAAATATTTATTCACCACATGAATCTTGTTCAATGTTTACTGCTTATACATGGTTTAATTATGGTTCAGTTGAAACCAAAAATGAATTCAATGTGTTCTTGTCTTTTGACTCTCTTCTGTTTATTATAGCTACCCTCAAGAAGCTTAAAAGTATGGTGCTACAGTCTCTTACAATTTTGTAATTGATGATTTATTCAAAGATAACTATGTGTATGAAGTTTCTAATGAAGAGTAATTTTCACATAAAATTTTTTTTATTATTTTTAATGGTTGTTATTGAACTTTTTTCTATTTAATGCAACAGCCCTGCCAAAGAACAACAGTAACAAGCCCAAGAACTACCGGTGCAATAGCAATTAGAACAAGAAGCACCTGTTAATGTGTAAGCCCGCAAAAGTGTTATCATGAACGAGCTGATTGAAAAGTGTTATCATTGGATGACACATGTGAAACAGCAAAAGATGGTAGCAATGAATATGAACCAATATTTGTCTTGAAACATGAGGCACTCTATGAGGGATTAAGAGAATATTTAATGTCTCTAATGCCCGAAGAACAAGTGCATGCCGTGGTAAATCCTTTACCAATTGCATTAATATTAATAATTTTTTTAAACACTCTTATTGGTGGACGAAATTGTGATTCCCTTTTTTCTTGTAATTGGATTTATAAAAGATGTATACTCTGAGGGCATTGTTTATTTTCTTCACAATCTCGTTCAACTAACCAGCAAGTGTACTGGGTCGTCCAAGTAATAACCTTACGTGAGTAAGGGTCGAATCCACAGAGATTGTTGGTATGAAGCAAGCTATGGTCACCTTGCAAATCTCAGTCAGGCAGATTAAACATGATACTTGATTAGATTCAAAATAAATAAAAAGGAATAATAAAAGGGATAGAACACTTATGCAGATTCATTGGTAGAGGTATCTTTTAAGTATATACAGCTGCTGCATGGCTCAAGCACGCCTGCTCTCCTACTGCTTCTACTCAATCCTTCTTACTCCTTTCCATGGCAAGCTTTGTATAGGGGTTCACCATCAACTGTGGCTACTTTCATTCCTCACGGGGAAATAACCTGTGCGGCTGTCACTCGCACAGCTAACCAGTCTGGAGGCATCACCCATGGCTGATGGCTACATCCCATCCTCGCAGTGAAAACTATGCAACGCACTCTGTCACAGTACGGCTAATCACCGGTTGGTTCCCGCTCCTACTGGAATAGAATCCCTCTTTTGCGTCTGTCACCAACGCCCAGCAGGTTAAAGTTTGAAGCACGTCACGGTCATTCATGATCGGAATCCTACTCGGAACACCACAGACAAGGTTGGACTTTCCGGACTCCCAGGATCCTACTCGGAACACCACAGACAAGGTTGGACTTTCCGGATCCAGATGAATGCCGCCAACTATCTAACTTATACCACGAAGATTCTGTTGGGGAATCTAAGAGATACGCATTCAAGCTCTGTTGCATGTAGAACGTAAGTGGTTGTCAATCACTCGCGTTCATAATTGAGAATGATAATGAGGGTAATCTGACTCATCACATTCATCATGTTCTTGGGTACGAATGAATATCTTGGAATAAGAATAAAAGAGAATTGAATAAAAGAAGATAGAATATCATTAATACTTGAGGTACAGCAGAGATCCACACCCTTAATCTATGGTGTGCAGAAACTCCACCGTTAAAAATACATAAGCAAAGAGTTCAGGCATGGCCGAATGGCCAGCCCTCTCTAACGTGATCACAGGATCAAAATACAATCCAGGATGTCTAATACAATAGATAAATGTCCTATATATACTAGACTAGCTACTAGGGTTTACATGAGTAAGTAATTGATGCATAAATCAACTTCCGGGGCCCACTTGGTGTATGCTTGGGCTGAGCTTGATTAATTCACGAGCTAAGGCATATCTTGGCGTTGAACTCTGAGTTATGACGTGTTTTGGGCGTTCAACTCCGGATCATGACGTTTTTCTGGCGTCTAACTCCAGACAGCAGCGTGTACTTGGCGTTTAACGCCAAGTTACGTCGTCATTCTTCGAATAAAGTATGGACTATTATATATTGCTGGAAAGCCCTGGATGTCTACTTTCCAACGCCGTTGAGAGCGCGCCAATTGGAGTTCTGTAGCTCCAGAAAATCCATTTCGAGTGCAGGGAGGTCAGAATCCAACAGCATCAGCAGTCCTTTTGTCAGCCTTCTTCAGAGTTTTGCTCAAATCCCTCAATTTCAGTCAGAATTTACCTGAAATCACAGAAAAACACACAAACTCATAGTAAAGTCCAGAAATGTGAATTTAACATAAAAACTAATGAAAACATCCCTAAAAGTAGCTCAAACTTACTAAAAACTATATGAAAACAATGCCAAAAAGCGTATAAATTATCCGCTCATCACAACACCAAACTTAAATTGTTGCTTGTCCCCAAGCAACTGAAAATCAAATAGGATAAAAAGAAGAGAATATACTATAAAGTCCAAAATATCAATGAATATTAATTTAATTAGATGAGCGGGACTTGTAGCTTTTTGCTTCTGAACAGTTTTGGCATCTCACTTTTTCCTTTGAAGTTTAGAGTGATTGGCTTCTCTAGGAACTTAGAATTTCAGATAGTGTTATTGACTTTCCTAGTTAGGCATGTTGATTCTTGAACACAGATACTTTATGAGTCTTGGCTGTGGCCCTAAGCACTTTGTCTTCCAGTATTACCACCGGATACACAAATGCCACAGACACATAACTGGGTGAACCTTTTCAGATTATGACTCAGCTTTGCTAGAGTCCCCAGTTAGTGGTGTCCAGAGCTCTTAAGCACACTCTTTAGCTTTGGATCACGACTTTAACCATTCAGTCTCAAGCTTTTCACTTGGACCTTCATGACACAAGCACATGGTTAGGGACAGCTTGGTTTAGCCGCTTAGGCCTGGATTTTATTTCCTTGGGCCCTCCTATCCATTGATGCTCAAAGCCTTGGATCCTTGCTACCCTTGCCTTTTAGTTTTAAGGGCTATTGGCTTTTTCTGCTTGCTTTTTCTTTCTATTTTTTTTTTCGCCATATTTTTTTTTCAAGCTTTTTCACTGCTTTTTCTTGCTTCAAGAATCAATTCATGAATTTTTCAGTCCATCAATAACATTTCTCTTTGTTCATCATTCTTTCAAGAGCCAATAATTTTAACACTCATAAACAACAAGATCAAAAATATGCACTGTTCAAGCATTCATTCAGAAAACAAAAATTATTGCCACCACATCAATATAATTAAATCAAATTCACTAATAATTTCGAAAATTATGTACTTCTTGTTCTTTTGAATTAAAACATTTTTCTTTTAAGAGAGGTGAAAGACTAATGGATTTTATTCATAGCTTTAAGGCATGGTTTACACACTAATGATCATGAAGTAGAAACACAAAAACATAGATAAACATAACACTTAAAAACCGAAAACAGAAAGAAAATAAAGAACAAGGAATGAATCCACCTCTAGTGGCGTCTTCTTCTTGAAGGACCAATGATGTTCTTCAACTCTTCTATGTCCCTTCCTTGCCTTTGTTGCTCCTCTCTCATAGCTCTTTGATCTTCTCTTATTTCTTGGAGAGTGAGGGCGTGTTCATGGTGTTCCACCCTTAGTTGTTCCACGTTTTGGCTCAAGTCTTCTAAGGAGGTACTGAGTTGCTCCCAATAGTTGTTGGGAGGAAAGTGCATTCCATGAGGCATTTGTTGATGAACTTCCTCATGTTCTCCTTGGGGGCCGTGAGGAACTTCCCTTGTTTGCTCCATCCTTTTCTTGGTGATGGGCTTGTCTTCTTCAATGGAGACATCTCCATCTATGATAACTCCAGCTGAGTAGCATAAATGGCATATGAGGTGGGGGAAGGCTAGCAGTGCCATGTATGAAGGCTTGTCAGCTATTTTGTAGAGTTCATTGGCTATGACTTCATGAACCTCTACCTCCTCTCCAATCATGATGCTATGGATCATGATTGCCCGATCCACAGTAACTTCAGATCGGTTGCTTGTAGGGATGATGGATCTTTGGATGAACTCCAGCCATCCTCTAGCTACAGGCTTGAGGTCCAGTCTTCTTAGTTGGACTGGTTTGCCTTTGGAGTCTACTCTCCATTGGGCGCCTTCCACACAAATGTCCATTAGGACTTGGTCCAACCTTTGATTGAAGTTGACCCTCCTTGTGTAGGGGCGTTCATCACCTTGCATCATGGGTAGATGAAACGCCAACCTCACATTTTCCGGACTGAAATCTAAGTATTTCCCCCGAACCATTGTGAGATAGTTCTTTGGATTCGGGTTCATACTTTGATCATGGTTCCTAGTGATCCATGCATTAGCATAGAACTCTTGAACCATCAATAATCCGACTTGTTGCATGGGGTTGGTTATGACTTCCCACCCTCTTCTTTGGATCTCATGTCGGATTTCCGGATACTCATTCTTTTTGAGCTTGAAGGGGACCTCAGGGATCACCCTCTTCTTTGCCACAACATCATAGAAGTGGTCTTGGTGGCTCTTGGAGATGAATCTCTCCTTTTCCCATGATTCGGAAGTGGAAGCTTTTGCCTTCCCTTTTCCTTTTCTTGAGGAAACTCCGGTCTTGGGTGCCATTGATGGTGAATGAAAAATAAAAAGCTAGGCTTTTTACCACACCAAACTTAAAATTTGCTCGTCCTCGAGCAAAAAGAAAAGAAGAGTAGAAGAAGAAGAAGAAGAGAATTTTGGAAGAGAGGGAGAGAAGTGGGTTCGGCTATGTAGAGAAGAAGGGGTTATGTTGTGTGAAAATAAAGAAGAAAAGGGAGGTATTTATAGGGAGGGGGAGGGTTAGGTTTCGGCCATTTTGGGTGGGAATGGGTGGGAAATTGAATTTGAATGTAATGGGGGTAGGTGGGGTTTATGGGGAAGAGGAGGTTGATGTGAATGGTGCATGGGGTAATTGGGAAGAGAAATTGATGTGATTGGTGAAGGTTTTTGGGAAGGGTGACATTGAGAATGAGATTTGGATTAGGAGAGTGTGAATAGGATTAAAAGAAAAGGTAGGTGGGGATCCTGTGGGGTCCACAGGTCCTGAGGTGGGGATCCTGTGGGGTCCACAGGTCCTGAGGTGAAAAGAAATACCATTCCTTCACCCTATAGGCGTGTAAATTGCCTTCATGCACCATTCTAGCGTTCAAACGCCCATTGGTGCATGTTCTGGGCGTTAAACGCCCATGTGATGCTTGATTCTGGCGTTGAACGCCAGTTTCAAGCTTGTTTCTGGCGTTCAGCGCCAGATTGTCCTCTGCGTGCGCATCCTGGCGTTAAACGCCAGGATGTTGCTTGTTTTAGGCGTTCAGCGCCAGGAAGATGCTCTGTTCTGGCGTTGAACGCCCGCCAGATGCATCTTCTGGGCGCTGAACGCCGGCCCGTGCGTCCTCCAGGGTGAAAAATTTTTTTCTTCTGTTTTTGACTCTGTTTTTAATTTTTTTGATTTTTTCGTGACTCCTCATGATCATGTACCTAATTAAACATAAAAATAACAAAGAAACAAAATAAAATAAAATTAGATAAATAAAATTGGGTTGCCTCCCAACAAGCGCTTCTTTAATGTCAATAGCTTGACAGTGGCTCTCATGGAGCCACAGAGCAATCAAGTCAATGTTGTCTAGTCCCAACACCAAACTTAGAGTTTGGATATGGGGTTTGAACACCAAACTTAGAGTTTGGTTGTGGCTTCACAACACCAAACTTAGAGTTTGACTGTGTGGGCTCTTCTTGACCTTGAACTGAGAGAAGCTCTTCATGCTTACTCTCTTCTGTCACAGAGGGATTGCCATGTGCTTGAAACACAAGGTATTCTCCATTTAATTGAAGGACTAACTCTCCTCTGTTGACATCTATCACAGCTTCTGCTGTGGCTAGGAAAGGTCTTCCTAGGATGATGCATTCATCATCTTCCTTCCTAGTATCTAGGATTAGGAAATCAGCAGGGATGTAAAAGTCTTCAACTTTTATAAGCACATCCTCTACTATCCCATGAGCTTGTCTCACTGACTTATCTGCCAATTGCAGTGAGAACAAAGCAGGTTGCACCTTAATGATCCCTAGCTTCTCCATTACAGAGAGTGGCATAAGGTTTATCCCTGACCCAAGATCACACAGAGCTTTTTCAAAGCTCATGGTGCCAATGGTGCAAGGTATCAAGAACTTGCCAGGATCTTGTCTCTTTTGAGGTAGAGTTTCCTGAATCCAAGTATCTAATTCACTAATGAGCAAGGGAGGTTCACTTTCCCAAGTCTCATTGCCAAATAGCTTGGCATTCAGCTTCATGATAGCTCCTAGATATTGAGCAACTTGCTCACCAGTCACATCTTCATCCTCTTCAGAGGATGAATATTCTTCAGAGCTCATGAATGGCAGAAGGAGATTTAGTGGAATCTCTATGGTCTCTGTGTGAGCCTCAGATTTCTCAAGATCCTTATTAGGAAGCTCCTTCTTGCTTGGAGGACGTCCCAGGAGTTCTTTCTCACTAGGATTTTCGTCCTCCTCCTCCTTTGTGCTTTCGGCCATGTTGACTAAGTCAATGGCTTTGCACTCTCCTTTTGGATTCTCTTCTGTATTACTTGGGAGAATACTGGGAGGAGTTTCAATGACTTTCTTACTCAGCTGACCCACTTGTGCCTCCAAATTTCTAATGGAGGATCTGGTTTCATTCATGAAACTGAAAGTGGCCTTTGACAGATCAGAGACTATATTAGCTAAATTAGAATTATTTTGTTCAGAGTTCTCTGTCTGTTGCTGAGAAGATGATGGATATGGCTTACTATTATTCAGCCTATTGCGTCCACCATTGTTAAAACCTTGTTGAGGTTTTTGTTGATCCTTCCATGAGAAATTTGGATGATTTCTCCATGATGAGTTATAGGTGTTTCCATAAGGTTCACCTAAGTAATTAACCTCTGCCATGGCAGGGTTCTCAGGATCATAAGCTTCTTCAGAAGCTACCTCTCTAGTACTGTTGGATGCATGTTGCAATCCATTCAGATTTTGAGAGATCATGTTGACCTGTTGAGTCAACACTTTGTTCTGGGCCAGTATGGCATTCAGAGCATCAATTTCAAGAACTCCCTTCTTCTGAGGGACCCCATTATTCACGGAATTCCTCTCAGAGGTATACATGAACTGGTTGTTTGCAACCATGTCAATGAGTTCTTGAGCCTCTTCAGGCGTTTTCTTCAGGTGAATAGATCCACCTGCAGAGTGGTCCAATGACATTTTCGAAAATTCAGATAGACCATAATGGAATATATCTAATAAGGTCCATTCTGAAAACATGTCAGATGGACATCTCTTGGTCAGCTGCTTGTATCTTTCCCAAGCTTCATAGAGGGATTCACCATCTTTTTGTTTGAAGGTTTGAACATCCACTCTCAGCTTGCTCAGCTTTTGAGGAGGGAAGAACTTATCTAAGAAAGCAGTGACCAGCTTATCCCAGGAGTCCAGGCTATCCTTAGGTTGTGAATCCAACCATATTCTAGCTCTGTCTCTTACAGCAAAAGGGAAAAGCATGAGTCTGTAGACTTCAGGATCAACTCCATTCGTCTTTACAGTATCACAGACTTGCAAGAATTCAGTTAAGAACTGATAGGGATCTTCAGATGGAAGTCCATAAAACTTGCAGTTTTGTTGCATCAAAGCAACTAGTTGAGGCTTAAGCTCAAAGTTATTGGCTCCAATGGCAGGAATGGAGATGCTTCTTCCATCAAACTTGGATGTTGGCTTTGTGAAATCACCAAGCATTCTCCTTACATTATTATTATTATTTTCGGCCATCTCTTCCTCTTGTTCGAAATTTTCTAAAAGGTTGCCTCTGGATTGTTGTAATTTAGCTTCTCTTAATTTTTTCTTCAGAGTCCTTTCAGGTTCCGGATCAGCTTCAACAAGAGTGCCCTTTTCCTTGTTCCTGCTCATAAGAAAGAGAAGAAAACAAGAAAAGAAAAAGGAATCCTCTATGTCACAGTATAGAGATTCCCTTATGTTAGTAGAAGAAGAAAGGGGTAGAAGAATGAAGGAGGAGGTTCGGATTTGGATGAGGAGAGGTGAAGAGAAGTGTTAGTAATTAAATAATTAAATAGAATAAGAAAAGAAAAGAAGATTTTCGAAAATAATTTTGAAAAAGAGGTTAGTAATTTTCGAAAATTAAAGATAAGATGAGATTAAAATTAAAATTTAAAACAAAAAGAATTTTTGAAAAAGAGAGGGAGAATTTTCGAAAATTAGAGAGGGAAGAGTAGTTAGGTGGTTTTGAAAAAGATAAGAAACAAACAAAAAGTTGGTTAGTTGATTGAAAAAGATTTTGAAATCAATTTTTGAAAAAGATAAGAAGATAAGAAGTTAGATAAGATATTTTGAAATCAAATTTTGAAAAAGATAAGATAAAAGATAAAAAGATATATTTGAAAAAGATATTTTGAAAAAGATTTAATTTTAAAATTGACTTAACTAACAAGAAACTACAAGATAAGATTCTAGAACTTAAAGATTGAACCTTTCTTAACAAGAAAGTAACAAACTTCAAATTTTTGAACCAATCACATTAATTGTTAGCTAATTTTTCGAAAATTGGATAAAAAGATAAGAAAAAGATTTTTGAAAAATAATTTTTAAAATTTTCGAAAATGCTAAAAAAATGAAAAAGATATGATTTTTGAAAAAGATTTTGAAAAGATAAGATTTTTAAAATTGAAATTTTGACTTGACTTGTAAGAAACAACTAATTTTTAAAAATTTTTGACCAAGTCAACCCAAAATTTTGAAATTTTAGAGGAAAATAAGGAAAAGATATTTTTGATTTCTAAATATTGAATGGAAAACACAAAAATGACCCAAAACATGAAAATTTTGGATCAAGACACAAGATGCATGCAAGAATGCTATGAATGTCAAGATGAACACCAAGAACACTATGAAGATCATGATGAACATCAAGAACATAATTTTGAAAAATTTTTGATGCAAAGAAGACATGCAAGACACCAAACTTAGAAATCTTTAATGCATGAAAATTATGAATGCAAAAATGCACATGAAAAACAACAAAAGACACAAAACAAGAAATCATCAAGATCAAACAAGAGGACTTATCAAGAACAACTTGAAGATCATGAAGAACACTATGAATGCATGGGATTTTCGAAAAAATGCAAGAAAAATTTTAAAAGCATGCAATAGACACCAAACTTAAAAATTAACACAAGACTCAAACAAGAAACACAAAATATTTTTGATTTTTATGATTTTCTAATTTTTTTGTATTTTTATTGATTTTTTCGAAAAACATTTTTGGAAAAACGAAAAATAAAAAGAAAATTTTTTTGAAAAATATTTTGAAAAGAAAATTACCTAATCTGAGCAACAAGATGAACCGTCAGTTGTCCATACTCGAACAATCCCCGGCAACGGCGCCAAAAACATGGTGGACGAAATTGTGATTCCCTTTTTTCTTGTAATTGGATTTATAAAAGATGTATACTCTGAGGGCATTGTTTATTTTCTTCACAATCTCGTTCAACTAACCAGCAAGTGTACTGGGTCGTCCAAGTAATAACCTTACGTGAGTAAGGGTCGAATCCACAGAGATTGTTGGTATGAAGCAAGCTATGGTCACCTTGCAAATCTCAGTCAGGCAGATTAAACATGATACTTGATTAGATTCAAAATAAATAAAAAGGAATAATAAAAGGGATAGAACACTTATGCAGATTCATTGGTAGAGGTATCTTTTAAGTATATACAGCTGCTGCATGGCTCAAGCACGCCTGCTCTCCTACTGCTTCTACTCAATCCTTCTTACTCCTTTCCATGGCAAGCTTTGTATAGGGGTTCACCATCAACTGTGGCTACTTTCATTCCTCACGGGGAAATAACCTGTGCGGCTGTCACTCGCACAGCTAACCAGTCTGGAGGCATCACCCATGGCTGATGGCTACATCCCATCCTCGCAGTGAAAACTATGCAACGCACTCTGTCACAGTACGGCTAATCACCGGTTGGTTCCCGCTCCTACTGGAATAGAATCCCTCTTTTGCGTCTGTCACCAACGCCCAGCAGGTTAAAGTTTGAAGCACGTCACGGTCATTCATGATCGGAATCCTACTCGGAACACCACAGACAAGGTTGGACTTTCCGGACTCCCAGGATCCTACTCGGAACACCACAGACAAGGTTGGACTTTCCGGATCCAGATGAATGCCGCCAACTATCTAACTTATACCACGAAGATTCTGTTGGGGAATCTAAGAGATACGCATTCAAGCTCTGTTGCATGTAGAACGTAAGTGGTTGTCAATCACTCGCGTTCATAATTGAGAATGATAATGAGGGTAATCTGACTCATCACATTCATCATGTTCTTGGGTACGAATGAATATCTTGGAATAAGAATAAAAGAGAATTGAATAAAAGAAGATAGAATTTCATTAATACTTGAGGTACAGCAGAGCTCCACACCCTTAATCTATGGTGTGCAGAAACTCCACCGTTGAAAATACATAAGCAAAGAGTTCAGGCATGGCCGAATGGCCAGCCCTCTCTAACGTGATCACAGGATCAAAATACAATCCAGGATGTCTAATACAATAGATAAATGTCCTATATATACTAGACTAGCTACTAGGGTTTACATGAGTAAGTAATTGATGCATAAATCAACTTCCGGGGCCCACTTGGTGTATGCTTGGGCTGAGCTTGATTAATTCACGAGCTAAGGCATATCTTGGCGTTGAACTCTGAGTTATGACGTGTTTTGGGCGTTCAACTCCGGATCATGACGTTTTTCTGGCGTCTAACTCCAGACAGCAGCGTGTACTTGGCGTTTAACGCCAAGTTACGTCGTCATTCTTCGAATAAAGTATGGACTATTATATATTGCTGGAAAGCCCTGGATGTCTACTTTCCAACGCCGTTGAGAGCGCGCCAATTGGAGTTCTGTAGCTCCAGAAAATCCATTTCGAGTGCAGGGAGGTCAGAATCCAACAGCATCAGCAGTCCTTTTGTCAGCCTTCTTCAGAGTTTTGCTCAAATCCCTCAATTTCAGTCAGAATTTACCTGAAATCACAGAAAAACACACAAACTCATAGTAAAGTCCAGAAATGTGAATTTAACATAAAAACTAATGAAAACATCCCTAAAAGTAGCTCAAACTTACTAAAAACTATATGAAAACAATGCCAAAAAGCGTATAAATTATCCGCTCATCACTTATATAGTCTATCTCATAAATTTTCATCCTATAGGTGGTTAGTATACACAGCATGATTCTCAACGAAATAAAACTAAGCAGTATCAGGAACAAATATACATTGTGTCGCTGGATATTGTGGTAAGCTAAATTTCTTATTCACTATTGATTATTTTTTGGTTCAGTCAGAATGTTAACATTGGTTCACTTGATTCTTATGTCTTCTGTTGAGTTCTTTTACATTAAGAAAACTTTTCTCTTGATGATTGAATGTTTTTCACGTTTTATTCAGTATATGATTTGTGTTCAGTTCGGTGAAAATATGATTTAACTGATGTTCATTTTGCGGAATTTTATGTTGGGAACACATGGCGTGAAGTACATTGATAAGAGGACAAACAAAACCTACATGTTTGATATTGAGCAGTATGCCCACCACTGCCAGTTTCTTGATAAAAGAAAACTTGCATCGCATCCATTTGTAAGTTGTAATATCTAAAAATTTTTTGATAATTCTCTTGTTTGCTATTGTTTTGACTGAAATATTCTATAATTTTCCAAAACTTCAGCTATTTGTCCCAATTTACAATGGAGGACATTGGTGGTTGTGGATTGCTGATATAAACAAAAAGAAATTCTATGTCTTTGACCCTATCAACAAGGAGCCAGAAAATATACCTGATTCAAGAAAGCAATTGAAAAATTTGTTGTAAGTTATTTTCTTGTAAATTATTCAAATTATTCTGTACATGAGAGGAGTTTGGTTCACTGTTGTTGGTTCTGTTTATTTATTTATTTTTTTTTGTCTCTTTCAGGGTTTAATAATTTCCCAGATTAGGGTGTACGTTGGGGCAGAACCCTTAATGAAGGATGGATTGGGAGAGGAAGCAGAGTATATCCAATTAAATGGTCAACGTACAAAGTAAGAATCTTTCTCTTTTATAGTGCTATTTTTAATGTGTTTTATTTTATATACTATTGATCGTATTATACTCAATTCTTGCTTAGCTATGATTGTGGAATATACGTGATGAAATGGCTTGAAACAATAGATCCACAAAAAATAAAAAGCGGGAAGAGATATAAATATAAAGCTTGGACACAAGTAAGTACTTTCTAAATTAATAAACTTCTTTCTTTTCTTATTTCATTCAGTTAATTTGATATTGTAACTAGAGCTTTGAAGTTGATTGTTACTCTGTTCAATAGTTCTTTTTCATACAAAAATACTATTCTTGTTGATTGAAATTTGATCACCATTTATTTATCACATAAATAATTTTTGGTTCGGTGGCTCTTATAATTTTAATTCACCAAGTGAATGCTTTTCGGTTCGGTGACCTCAGTAATTACCATTAAAAAATCCAACGTGATCGTCATCAGTTTATCTCCCATATCATTAATGATTTTATAACAAAAATAGAATCAAGAACTAACATGAGTCACAAATGCTAAGTTGGGGAGATTAAATTGAGTAAGTTGAAATTTTGAGAACCAAATTAGAGTACAAGTGTAACTTTAGGATTAATTTGTGTATTAATTCTAAAAAAATATATTAACTGAAAACAATATCAAAAAATTAATTATATATAAATTTAAAAATAAAATGATATGTCACTTTTTAAATTTTAAAATTATCCTTAATGAAATTATTTTTTTCTATCATCAGTAAAAACAAAAGACTGAAACTGAAGGATATAAATTGAAAAATACATAAAATGAGAATGACAATATCAAATTTAGAAATGATGTCATTTATCTAATATTAAACCAATTTAAAGTCAATTATTGACTTGAAATAGGTTGGCGACTTTCTATTTAAAAGTCAATATAATAAATACATTTTTTCTATTTTATTTGTCTAAATAATCGCGATTTAATGAATTGAATTGACTTATATAACAATCGTAATTATTACCATGATGAAATTTCAATTAAAAAATCACATTTAAAATTGGTTTATCAAATATTAAATATTTTATTAAATATTAAATAGGAAAAGTTGGATTTATATTAGATCCTTAAATTCTTTCAAGGATATTTGGTTAAAAGGTAAAGCAAATGAAAATGTATTACACCTCAAAATGAGAAAGAAAAAAAAAGGAAAAAGGGTTATATCTCAAAAAATATAGTCAAGGTATTTTTATACACCAAATTATATATTCTAATTTTTTTCTTTTTTTCTTTTTTATTTTTTAGGATATTTTTTAGTTTGACAAGTTAATGACTAATTTTATATGGATCAGAGTTTTATTTAAAAGTTTGTTGATGGTCAATAAATTATTGGGTGTACGAGATGAAATTCGAATTTACGACACTTGCTTAAGCAATTAGTGAACTAACCGCTAAACAAAGTCATGTGGATTAATTTTCTTTCTCTTTATTACAGAAAATAGTAATCAAAATCAAAATGCTTTTACAACTATAATATGGATTAATGCAGAGAATATTTGGCATCTTATAACACCCTAATATTTTTAAACTAGCCTTAAGCTTTATTTGGATTATATTGGTTGTTGATACTCAAATTTTATAAAATTAAAAAAAATAAAATCTTTGTATAAAACATTTCATAAAATAATAATGGATAACTAATTTTTATTTTTTGAAAGTTATTTGAAAATAGTGAGAACCTTGATCACAAGAATCATTACTAGTTGGGAAGTATAAGTGACCTAGTGATACTAAAATAGAAAGTCGATGTACTAAATTATAAAGGCAAAAACAATAACAAACTTTACTCATATTAAATGATCATATAATAAATAAAAACAAAAATCATAACCACAATTGTAGTCACTCAATAAAAAATAAATAAAATACACAGCGTATCCTAATTCTCTCACTTTACATAACTATGGCTGGAACAATTGCCTATCCTCGATCTTTAATATAAATTTGGGTAAGTGTTTAATGTTTCGTATCTATGTCCTTGATATCCCGCTCCTAACCATCTTATAATGTAGTAGTCTTTTTAGCTCAATCAAGTAGCATATTACTTTGCACCACGTTTTTTAAGATGGTACGGAGAAAAGGGTGAGAAACAAAACTTTTTCAATAGTTTATCTATATGGTGTCATTGTATCCATCCTTAACCACTCTGAGTTTTAAAATAAAAACAATGATAAATAATGTTGTTCAATTATTATTTTCAAAAGGTTTTGTTAGTCGGAGTGGTGTGACTTTTAGTTTTAGATGCTTCTCATTTACTTATGTTATGACACATGTAACTCATAACAAAATGTCTATAACGTTACAACATATAGAATGCAAACTCATAAACCTTGATTTAATATTCTCGTAGGCTATAAAGCAAGACAAAATAAATAAGAGAAAAATAGTAACATTGGCATAGATAAAT
Organism: Arachis hypogaea; assembly: GCF_003086295.3. Classification (NCBI taxonomy): domain Eukaryota; kingdom Viridiplantae; phylum Streptophyta; class Magnoliopsida; order Fabales; family Fabaceae; genus Arachis; species Arachis hypogaea. Next base: position 19,787,726 of record NC_092045.1, read on the forward strand.
CAAAGAGAAGGGATCTTTGAATAAAATAAGGATATTTGAATGAAATAAGAATAATAAACATAATAATAAATCAAATAGAAAGGATCTTTGAATAAAAAAATTCTTTGAATAAAATAAGAATAATAAACATAACCATAAATCAAACACAAAGAACAAAAGAAGAACTAATAAACATAATCATAAATCAAACACAAAGAACAAAAGAAGAACAGTCATAATCACAAAAATTAGAATAATAAACATAATCATAAATAAAAAAGAAATGATCTATGATGCACGGACACTGACATGGACACGGGACACGCCGACACGTGATCTTTAAAATCTTACATGATACGGAGACACGCATACATATAAAATATAAAGTATTTTTTAGATAAATCGTAATAATATTTTAATATTTTATTGATATTAAAATATAAATTAAATTTTTTAATTATTTTTAATGTCTTATTTTAATTATATCAAATATTTAAAATATTTTTTGTTTTAATAAATAATAATATATACTATATCTAAATTTATTTTAAGAATATATGTTAAGAATAAGAATGGACACGCTGACACGTGATGGTATTTAGGTGTGTCCAGACATGTCCAGAGAAGAATTGTTTATTTTTTTATTAAAACACTATTGGACAAAGCAGACATGCGTGTCAAACGAGTGTCGGTGAGTGTCGTGTTCGAAATGTGTCCGACACGCAGACACGGCAACTCAGTGAAGTGTCAATGCTTCATAAGAAATGATAAAAGAAGAACAATCATAATCACACTTTTCTTTGTACTTTTCATTACTTTTTCTCGTAATTTTTATGGAAGGTATTGAACACAAATCGGTATAAAAAGGTGGGAGTTTCTTTCCCTTACTGAATTTTCTTATCCCAAACGTTTTGGCGATCATCACCTTCTCTTACCAAATGATTATCTCGATTGATCACCTTCCATTACCGAAGGATCATATTGATATCTTACCTTTGGGGGTCACATTCCCTTACTGAAGGATCATTCCCTCAATTCAATTTACAATCAAGGTTATTTAGACATAGATAAGAAGGGATTTATGTTAAAAAAAGGGACAAAATTTTGTCGATCACCTTCCCTTACCGAAAAATCATTTTGAGATTTTGTCTTCGAAAGTCCCCTTCCCTTATCGAAAGTTCTTATCCTAAAAATTTGCCGATCACCTTACCTTACCAAAAGATTATCTTGATTCGATCACCTTCTCTTAACGAAAGATAATTTCGATAATCTTGTCTTTAGGGGTCACATTCCTTTACCAAAGGATCATTTTCTCAGTTCTTTAATGCACATAAGATGGTTATTATAATGTTTAATGTGTATGTAATAAAGATACATTATATCATGGCATGCAAATGCTAGCATCTATGTTAAAAAATAATTTAAAAGATGACACATAAAAATATTATTAAACCCATATACCTCTAGTGAAGTTCCTATATATATTCGAATGCAAATAGACATGATTTATTAGCAAAGAGAGACTTGTTCCATGATTAAACTTTGTATATGTTTTGAAATAGGTATGAATCTTTGATTAGATAGAAAAAAAATCTTCATATTCCGTAATATGCATAATTCAGAGAGGATATCTTCTTGAACAATATATGAATAGAATTTGTGAAAAATTTAGCAAAAGACTTAGAGTGACAATAAGAAAGTGAGAAAGGATAAGAATTTTTCCTATAATAGAATAGAAAAAGTATATGAATGACAATAATAGAAGATAGAAAAAATAGGTTACCTAGAATATATATATATATATATATATATATATATATATATATATATATATATATATATATATATATATATATATATATATAATCTAACTTGCGTTTAGGTAAAATTTTCAATCAGAATCGTTACTTTACGAGTCCTATAACGTTTTGTACATTTGAAATTTGAAAATATCTATTAGAGACAAATTTACAGAAAATTGAGTTAGCTTTAAAATGAGCTTTGAACGAGTCAATCCAATAATCACATATTCAAATATTTACTAAATACTATTAGTATATCAGGTTGGTTGGTTAGAGCGTGATTTTTCATTATGAACTTGTAATAGATTTATCTACCTAATTTAATTTGATTTTGATTTTGCACTAAACTTAAAGAATGAAACTAGTTTTTTTTTTATCTTTTTATATAATTAAAGATCATTCAAATCCAATAAATATAGAATTAATTATGACTATATCTTAAAAGATTATTTATTGTCGGTTAGAAATTCACTAGAACTAGTATTTTCATATTTTCAAATTTTAAATTAGATATATTAGTTTTTCAAATGCATTATTTTCTATTTTTTATTATAAATTTAAATTTTAAATCATTACAATTTTAATTAATTAATTATTAAATAATGAATATGATTCAAAAAATTAGAATGTTACATTCTTATTCCCTTAAAAAAAAATTATCCTCAAAATTCGTATCTTTTAAGAAGATACTAATTCAACTTCATCTTATCCAAGTAGGTTCTATCTACATTTTTTTCTATAGAGATTTATGATAATCTTATCATGAATAAGTTCAATTATTTTACACATTCAAACAAAATAAACAAAATTACAAAATAGTTTTATTCCCATCATGAGCTAACTAAGTACACTAAATGTGATTTAGACATTCAAGTCTAATATAATTATGTAAAATAGATTTATACAACAGATAATATCATTAATTTCTTTTGTCTTGAATTATTAGTCTCCGCGTATCATATATAAACCACACAATATAACATAATAATTCAAACAACCAGCAAAACATAACAAGACGCTTAAAGAACATCTTGTAGCTTGTCATATTTAAACTTTTACTTCTCAATGTCTCATAGTTTCATGCCCCTGGTCTATGTCTTACATGTCATGCAGTTCTAACTTCTCCATTAATCTACAGTGTGCATTTCGTCTAACTATTCGAAGTTGACCATTAAACATGGGTTTACAAATATTAAATTTTAATATTAGCTTAATTTTATCCAAATATATCTTTTAGGTTCTGTTTTTTATGTCTAAGAATAATTTTAATTTACATTTCAACTCACCTTTCTAAATCTATCACTAGACAATTTAGATATTTTGAATTCTTTCTCTTAATAACCTCAAATTCGTGTAAACTTTGTACCCACATGGTTACCGTCTCAAAATGAGAATTTTGTAAATCATAGTTTTCTAAGTGTATCTACTCCACGAAATAAAGAAAAATCGAGGGGCACTGTTCTTACAACAACCCCACATCCTCTTTCTTTGTGACTCTACACTAACTTATTTCTTTGATAGAAATATTCTAGAGACACTTAACTTCATTTTGATTTTTGTCATATATCATTTTGAATACTATAAAATTAATTATAAATTTAGAAGTTAGTTGCATGTTTATAATATTTTTAAAAAGATTATTTTCAACCATTTAAAAATTAAATATAAATTCTATTAGCCTAATAATTGAGCTGAAATTTTTTAAAATAAACTATAGACTAATGATTTTTTTTTCTTATTAAGTTTAACCAGATTAAAACCTGCACAATGCATGAAAATGTTTGGTATATAGTCGTTTAGATAATTAATAATAAAAAAATTTAGTTTTATAATTTGTTATAAAATATCTATACAATACTAAGAAAAGAAATTTTATCATAATAATTTCTATAGTACAATATAATAAAACTAATTTTGTTAATTTATCTTTATGTGTATTAAAGTATTTGCATAAGTAAATTGTTTTTTTTTTTAGAAGGCATAAAAGAAAGAGTCAATTTTTTTGTTTTAAATTAGTTATATTTAAACTAATTATTGATAAGAAAATAAAAAGAGTGATTATTTATTGACATTCAAACAAATATTGATTCATAATTCTTACTTTTCTGAAAATATTTATTATTGTCGAATAAAATTCTATAATTATTTAAATAATTTAAAAAGAATAAATTTATAAAGAATAAATTTAAATATTTTTCGTAATAATTTATATTAATATCGTGGAATATCAATTGACTACACAACTTATAACTCTATCTCAAAAATTTTAAAATCTATCAAACTATGATATATAGATTATTTGATCTAATAATAGAATAATATAGAACTAATCATATTAAATAGAGTTAATAAAAAATAAATAATATTCTTTTAAAAATATAGCTTAATAATGATATTGAATTTATTATTAATCAGGAGACGGTGTTAGTAGAAATTATTATACGAAAATAATAAAAAAATTCAAAAATCTATAAAAAAAAATTATAATTTGAAAAAAAAGCTGATAGCAATAATATCCTAAATGAGATATCATTCTCTACTTAATATATATATATATGTTAGAAACAAGAGACCCAACTAAAGAAAGTGTTTTGTGTATTGTTCAGTTTAAAGAAAAATACAATGTACAAGGGGTATATATAGCTTCTAGAGGAATCAAAGTAATAAAGGCATAGAATCCTACAATTAATATACAGATACACTATATAAATACAAATGATACTAATATTGATCTGATTCGATTATAATTATTCTCTTAACATTTTCCCTCAAACTCAAGTGGGAGTTGAGGATACCACCATCTTGAGTTTGGATAACAGAGTCTGGAAACGAGTCAGATCATGAGCCTTTGTGAAGATATCAGCAGTCTGATCCAGTATTCCAACAACGATGAGACGAACAACATCAATAAGGATACGTTGCCAAACAAAGTGATAATCAATCTCAATGTGTTTGGTGCGTTCATGAAACACATCATTATGGGCAATCTGAATAGCACTGCGGTTGTCACAAAAAATATCAGTTGGGGATGATTGAGAAACACCAAAGTCTGCGAGAAGTCGACGAATCGAGATAACTTTAGCAATGGTGTCAGCAAGGGCACAGTATTCAGCTTCGGTGCTTGATCGAGCAGTGAATGTTTGCTTCTTAGCTCGCCAGAAAATGAGAGAGTTACCAAGAAACAAACAATAACTAGTGGTGGAACGACGATCAGTAGGATCACCAGCCCAATCAGCATCTGAGTACGCCTAAAGGGATAAAGAGGAATGGGCAGAAAAATAAAGGCCATGGAATTGGGTGCCTTTGATGTATCGAAGAATGCAAAGAACTGCCGCATAATGAGTAGTACGAAGAGATGACAAGAACTGGCTAGGAACATGAACTGGATAAGCGATGTCTAGTCGGGTGATAGTTAAGTAGACGAGTCTGCCAACTAGCTATCGATAAAAAGTGGGATTATCCAGAACAATGCCATCCATATGAGTAAATCGAACATTAGGCTCAAGAGGAGTAGATTCAGTGTGACTATCTGTAATTCCGACTCGAGCAAGGAGATCTGAAGCATATTTAGCATGAGAGAGATAGATGTCATCATCGGTGGATATGACTTCTAGACCAAGAAAGTAGCTAAGAGAACCAAGATCTTTCATCTCAAAAGTACGCTGAAGGAATCTCTTGAGATCAGAGATACCATCAACATCATCTTCGGTAATGATCATGTCATTAACATAAAGAAGTAGAAGAACAACTCCAAGTTGCTTTTATGAATGAAGGGAGTATTCTCATGAGGGCTGCAAGTAAAACCAAGATTGCATATGGTAGTGCTGAACTTGTCAAACCATTCACGAGGAGCTTGCTTAAGTCCATAGAGTGTCTTGCGAAGGAGACAAGCTTTGTTAGAAGGACAAGGATAATCCAGAGGGGGTTTCATATAGACCGTCTTTTTCAAATCTCCATTAAGAAATGTATTCTTCACGTCTATCTGATTGAGAGACCATTTTTTTACTGCAGCAATAGCAAGAAGAGCTCGAACAGATGTGAACCGAGCAACAGGAGCAAAAGTCTTTTCGTAGTCAATACCATATTCTTGTGTATAACCCTGAGCAATCAATCGTGCCTTATAACGGTCAATAGAACCATCAGAGTGAGTCTTGATCTTGTATACCCATTTGCTTTCCACAACTCCTTGATTAGAAGGAGGATCAACCAAATCCCAAGTGTGTGCTTTTTCAAGTGCCTGTATTTCTTCCTACATTGCTTGTTGCCAATGTGAATTTGTGGAGGCTTCTCTGAATGACTTAGGTTCATGTTGATGAAGGATAGTAGAAAAATAGTGATAATCAAGAAGATCATAAGGTGCATTTCTTACCCTAGAAGAACGAGTGGGAGGAGGACGCATGGCGGTAGGAGAAAGATCATCATCCGGTCTAGAATCACCGAGAGATGGAGAAGGCGGAAGAACAAAAGGCTGTGGAGGGTCACTCAAGATAGAACCTATAGAATCATCACTAGGAAAATTATCAACACTGGGGTTAGTGAAAAAAGGTGACTGAGTAGGAGGAATGGACTCAAAGCATGAGAACCAAGAAAACATGTGATAATCCCAGAAGACAACATGACAAGATATACGAATACGTTTAGAGAGAGGATCCCAACAATGATAACCCTTGTGTTCAGTGCCATAACCAAGAAAATAACCCATACGAGCCCGAGGTTCAAGTTTACTATGTTCATGAGGCTGAAGAAGAACAAAACATACACAACCGTAAACTCGAAGAGAACTATAATCTGGGGAGATATGGTAAAGATGCTCAAAGGGAGTAACATTACCAAGAACAGAAGAAGGGAGTCTATTGATAACATAAATAGCAGTAAGAACAGCTTCACCCCAAGTACGCTCAGGACACAGAGAAGAAAGAAGCATTGCACGGACAGAGTCAAGAATGTGACGGTGTTTGCATTCAGCTCTGCCATTTTGTTGAGATGTACCAGGACAAGAAAACTCAGACAAAGTACCCTGTTCTACAAGAAAGGTTAAGAGTTTAGAATCACGGTATTCCAAAGCATTATCACGTCAAAAAACCTTAATGACCTTGGAAAACTGAGTTTTAATCATAGTAGCAAAGTTGATATAGATCTGAGATAACTCATGGCGATTAGTCATCAAATAAACCCAAATGAAATGACAAAGTATCGAGCTCCGCCCATAGAAGCAGTGGGAGCGGGGCCCCAAACATTAGAGTGAATGAGATCAAAAGGAGAGCAAGCAAGAGAGGAATTATTGTGAAAAGATAAAGCATGTTGTTTGGCAGTTTGACAAGAAATACAATCAAAAGATTCATTTGGAACCTGACCCAAAACACCCTGAGACACAAGAGGACGCAGTTTTCCTAAGGAGGTGTGGGCAAGATGTTGATGCCATAAGTGAAGGGTAGAAGGAGAAGAAGCAGCACAGAGATTTAGTACAGGAGGAATATGAAGATTCTCGAGTTCAAACAACCTTTCGACCTTACATCCAGTCTCGATGATTTGTGCCGTTCGAGGATCCTGTACACGACAACCAGAAGCGGAAAAAGTGATATCAAAACCCAAATCAACAAGTTGACCAACAGAAATAATATTAAAGTTTAATTTAGGAATATAATAAGTATCAGGAAGATTAAGAGTTGACTGAGATATAGAGCCCTTGTGTGTTGCGTGCAAGAGGGAGCCATTTTTAGTATTGATAAAAGGTCCATTTGTAGTAGTAGACAGAGACGAGAAAATATTACGCAACGGAGACATGTGATTAAAGCAACCCGAGTCAAAATACCATTTAGAATTACCTGGATGGGTCAAAAAAGCAGCAGGGGTATTACAAAAAACGGAGAGATAATACTGAAGAAGAGACACAATATCAGATAGAGAGATAAGAGACGGACTGAAAGGTGTAGAGGTGGTAGATTCAGTAGTAGCAGCAACAGCAGAAGCAGGCACAATCGTGGAAAAAGTGGGACAAGGCTGATACTTGAGTGGATCAGGATGTGGTGGGCGAGTAGGACAGGCAGTAATTAAATGTCCTGAGAGCTTGCAGTAACGGCAGAATAGCTGTGAACAATGGTAGCTAATAGGACCTTGATGGTGGCATGTGCGACATTCAACAGAAGGACAGTCAGAGAAGAGGTTCCCAGAACGGTTACAGTTTCGACAGAATTTACCTTTTCTGTCTGTGGCAGCAAAAACATTTGGCTTTTCCATGACAGTAGTCACAAAGATCAAAGAGAGGAGAGAAAACGACAATTTTGGAGCAGAAAATGAGAAATTGAAGTGCAGAATCGGAAAGAGCTCACAAAAGAACCTTAGGAAGGGTCCCACTGTTTGTCATGTCAGCGGCCATATCAGATGCCACGTCAGCCAAGATGGACACATGGCAACGTATGGATGGAGGAAGGAAGCTCACGGGTCAGCCAATCGGACCGGGTCGGGTCTATGCGCAGGTCGTCGGGTCAGCGTGGAAGGGCTGCAGGTCGACACGTGGATGGCTGTGGGCTGTTTGATTGAAGGCCCAATTTGACGGCTCAAGATAAATCTGGAGAGGAGATGAACCTGGTGGCGGCAGCGTCTTGAGGCAGCGCGTGGAGGCACGTCCGGCGGCAGATGGCGACGATTTTGGTTGCGTTGGAATCACGGCGACAAGAAGAACACGGTGGTAACAGACATGACGAACCAAAGCGTCAAAAAGTGAATGAAAAATGAGGGCCAAAGAACACTTGCCAAAAAAGAAAACAACGGGGCAATGAACGAATTTTCATGGGAAAAAGAAACCTAAGCTCTTGATACCATGTTAGAAACAAGAGACCAAACTAAAGAAAGTATTTTGTGTATTATTCAGTTTAAAGAAAAATCCAATGTACAAGGGGTATATATATCTGCTAGAGGAATCAAAGTAATAAAGGTATAGTATCCTACAATTAATATACAGATACGCTATATAAATACAAATGATACTCATTGATCTGATTCGATTCTAATTATTCTCTTAACAATAAATAAATAAATATATATATATATATAAACTTTTAAATAAATAAAATAGACGACTTTGGTACTACTTGTTAATTAAGTTATTTGATTTTAAAATTTACTGCTCTGTTTTGAAATCCTCTTATTTTAAAAGCTTTTAGGCGATCTTACTTTCAAAAATTATAAATCTCTCTAAAGATTTTGGATAGTCCTAAATTTCGGTGACATCAAACTAGATTTATTAGGTTTTCACCAAAATTTTATCCCACTTGAAAAGTGGTACGTAGACTGAGAAATTGGCTATACAACTTACTATTTTTAGATTACCCTAAGCAAGAATCCGAATCTACAGCCTAATCTCTAACAAGCAATAAAGATTATCAACCATTAAAAAATGTTCAAGCACATCAAACTCAAATACACATCTCATACAAATCACATGTGCAAAGGTATAATTAGTCGACTAGCCGTATATCACTAAATCAATCATATGCAATCACCTAACAGCAATCAGACAAGTTAATCTTATTAGTTTATGATGCAAATTGTGAGTTGTTTGATTTTCTATTTTCAAAATTATTTTTATATAACTTGTCACTCATTATTCTATATGAGCATGTGAATAATATTTCTAAATTTTTTTTATTTTTTTGAGAATGTCTTATGTGCATTTGGCTATATCTTTAAGTATGAGTAGAGTGATTTTAAATGATCTTTGTTTTGACATTGACACATACATATTTTGACCAAATAAATATAGTGATAAGCTTCAAACAAAATATTTAGGAGCACAATAACTTTTACTATTAGATGATCACATATTTCTAATCCAATTTCATCATATAAAAAAAACCTTTGTTGCATGACATTAATTATAACTAAATGATAATGAATTAATCTTGCAAGCATAGAATATAGTCCTAATGGATCAAATTATTCTGATACCAAAAATGTAACACTCTAATATTTTCAAACTAGCCTTAAAATTTGGATTATATTGGTCGTTGATACTCAAAATATACAAAATTAAAAAAAGTTAATATAAAATATATCATAAAAAATAGTGGATAACTAGTTTTTATTTTTTAAAGCTATTTGAAAATAGTGAAAACCTTGATCACAAGAATCGTTACTAGTTAAAAAGTATAAGTGAACCTAGTGATACTAAGATAGAAAGTGGACGTACTAAATTATAAAGACAAAAACAATGACAGACGTTACTCATATCAAATGATCATATAATAAATAAAAATAAACATCATAACTACAGTTGTAATAACTAAGTAAAGATTAAATAAGACAGACAGGATATCCTAATTCTCTCATTTCGCATAACTATTAATGAAACAATCTCCCATCCTTCATTCTTAATATGAATTTGTACCACGTTATTCAGTAGTCTTTTTAGCTTTAAAATTCCTCATCCTTAATATGAATTTATATCACGTTATTCAATAGTCTTTTGTAACTTTAAAATAAGCTTTGAACGAAGTCAATCGAATAACTACAAATTGAGATATTTATGAAACTATTAGTATATCAAGCTGATTGGTTAGAGCGTAATTTTTTACTGTGAACTTGTAATAAGTTTATCTACCTAATTTAATTTGAATTTGATTTTATACTAAACTTAAAAAATGAAACTAGTTTTGTTATATTTTTATGTAACTTAAGATCATTTAAATTTAATAAATATAGAATTAATTATGATTATATTTTAAAAAATTATTTATTATCGGTTAAAAATTTATAAAACTAATATTTTTATATTTTTAAATTTTAAATTAAATATGTTAGTTTTTTAAATACATTATTTTTTATTTTTTATTATAAATTTAAATTTTAAATTATTACAATTTTAATTAATTAATTATTGAATAATGAATATGATTTAAAAAGTTGAAATATTACACATCTTGCACCAAGTTTACTATTGGTTGTTGAACTTTCTGAGTCGTAGGATATTAAATTAGATATTAATTTTTCCCCTCATTTGCTAGAATATTCTCGATTAATATTATTACAATTTGGTCATTCTGATTTTAGGGGAAGTTTTTATTTCACCGAAATTGTTTCCTTAAAAAACAGGTTTCATTTCTAGTATCTTAAGAAATTTAATCCTGTTTTCCTCCATTAAAGACACTTTGTATTTTGTTTTAATAACATACAAAAAAATCACTTATCTATTTAAATAAGGGTTGGAAATTTGAATTCTTTTATAAATGTAATAATTCATTAACCAACAACAAACTTTTTAATATATAATTCAGATTTACGTCGAATTAATTTTTAATTTGTAAAATTGAAATATACGATGAAAAATAAAAAAAATATGTTAATTGATTAAGTTCAAATTATTTACTTTTGCAACAATGCAATTGTAACCCACTAAAGTTCTCACATTTCAAGTGTGAACCAATCTAATCTCTCCCGTTTTTCTGTTTAAGCCGAAAAAAATTTGACAGAGACTTTTAAATTAAAAGAAGAGTTAATACTTAAATTAGTACTTGAAATTACACTCACATTTCAATCTAGTCTTTAAAATTTCGATTTACTTAATTTGGTCATCCAACTTAACATTCGTGACTCACGTTAATGTTTAAGTTTGTTTTTGTCATAGAACCTTTAACGACATATTGAGATGGACTAACGACTATCTCACTAGACTTTTTATATCTAAAGTTGCAATTGAAAATTTATTTTTTACTTTAGTTTGTTCGATATTTGCGTTTAGAATCCTAATCTTAATTTTTACTTAAAGGTTTTAATGGTTTCTTACGGAAAAAATTGAGGTAAAACGTTTCAAATGTCATGTTAGATAACTAACTATTAAAAAATTCAATGTGACAATCTTCGGTTTATCTACCACATAGTTAATGATTTTGTTAAAAAAAAAAGAACTAATCTTAGTCGCAGATGCTATATAAGTTGGGAGACTAAATTAAGTAAGTTGAAACTTTGAGGATCAAATTAAAGTAAAAGTGTAACTTTAGGATCAATTTGTATGTTAATTCTAAAAAAATATATTAACTAAAAACAATATCAAAAAATTATTTATATATAAATTTAAAAAAAATGACGTCATTTTTTAAATTCCAAAATTATCCATAATGAAAATTTTTTTCCTATCATCTGTGAAAATAAAATGATGAAAGTGAAGGATATAAATTGAAAAAATACATAAAATAAGAATGACAATATAAAATTTAGAAATGATATCACTTTTCTAATATTAAACCAATTTTAAGTCAATTATTGACTTGAAATAGGTTAGCGACTTTCTATTTAAAAGTTAACATAATCAAAAATTTTTGTCTATTTTATTTGTCTAAATGATCACGATTTAATACGTCGAATTGACTTACATAATAATCGTAATTATTCCCATGATGAAATTTCAATTAAAGTTTCACCTTTGAAATTGGTTTATCAAATATTAGATATTTTATTAAATATTAAATAAAAAAGTTGAATTTATATTAGATCCTTAAATCCTTTTAAGTATATTTGGTTAAAAGGTAAAGCAAAGGAAGTGAAAATGTATTACACCTCAAAATGAGAAAGGAAAAAAAAGAGAGGAGTTATATCTTAAAAAATATAATCAAGGTATTTTTGTGCACTAAATTATATATTTTAATTTCTTTTTTTTTATTTTTTAGGATATTTTTTAATTTGATAGACCAACGATTAATCTTTTGTGAATCGAAATTTTATTTAAAAATTTATTAGTTGCTGATAGATTGTTGGATGTATAAAGGGTAATTTAAATTTCTCACATTTACTTAAATAAATTATAATAACCAAAACCAAAATACACTTGCAACTACAATATAGATCAATGCAATTAATTATTGAAAAAAAAATATTTGGCATCTTACACCAAGTTTACTATTAGTTGTTGAACTTTCTCAATCGTAGGATATTACATTAGATATTATTTTTTTTCCTTCGTTTGCTAGAATATTCTCGATTAATATTATTAAAATTTGGTCATCCTCATTTTAGGAAAAACTTTTATTTCATTGAAATTGTTTTCTTAAAAACAGATTTCGTATCTAATATCTTACGAAATTTTATCCTTTTTTTCGCTATTGAAGACACTTTGTATTTTGTCCTAATAATGTACAGAAAAAAATCATTTGTTTATTTAAATAAGGATTAAGAGTTTAAATATTTTTTTGTGCATGTAATAATTCATTAGTTAACGATAAATTTTTTAATAGAGTTTAGATTCATGATGAATTAGTTTTTAACTTGTAAAACTAATAGATACCATAAAAAAAAGTGCAAAAAAATGTGTAAGTTGATTATGTCCAAATTAGTTACTTTTACAACAATGTAATTGTAACCCACTAAAGTTCCCATATTTTCAAGTGTGAACCAACCCGATCTCCTTCGTTCTCTTTGTCCAAGCCAGAAAAAAAAACTCACTGAGATTTTTAAATAAAAAAAATTAATACTTAAATTAGTATTTGAAATTACACTCACATCTCATTCTAATCTTTAAAGTATTGGTTTACTTAATTAATTTGGTCATCTAACTTAACTTTGGTGACTCATGTTAATCTCTAAATCTATTTTTGTCATAGAATTGTTAACGGCATGCTGAGGTAGATTAACGGCTATCTCACTAGACTTTCTATATTTGAAGTGGCAATTGAATTTTTTTTCTTTTAACTTTAGTTTGCTCCATATTTGTATTTAGAATCCTAATCTTAATTTTATTTAAAGGTTTTAAGGGTTTTTTGTGGAGGAAATTGAGGTAAAACCAAAGTTGCGAGAACCAGACCGGTCAATAAATCGGTAAAGTCACTGGTTCATAGATTCATTGGTTCGACCAAAGTTCAACCGGTTTTATTAAATATTAAATAAAATTATTAAAAAAATCTATATATAATTTTAAATATATAAATTCAATCATTTATAACTAAATAAAATTCAAAATTTCACAATTCACATAATAAATTATCCATAATTTAATATTAGAAGTTCACAAATAACTTCAATCATCAAAATTGATAATTAAAAAATCTTGATCAATCTAAACTCTCCAAAATAAATAGACCTAGTTTCAAAGGATTCCTCCATGTTGCACTTTGGACAAAGTATATTATACGGTGTGAATTTAAAGCATGATCTTTTTTCCTATATGGTTAGCTTTTTCTGGACACTACCATAAGTTTCAAATTGAAATGAAGGAACATGCATAACAAATAAATAAAACAAGTAAAAACGGATTCATTGAGCACTTCATAGATGAATGGGACCGTGCTTTAGGTTCACCCCCAAAATTATGTTAATCGTTTTCTATGGAAGAAAGGTGAAGATAAAAAGCATGTTGTAATACCCTACCATACAGAGTCTTATGCTTAAGTCATAATTCAAAGATGGCAAGGTATTACGACCTCTAAAATAAAAGTTTAGTACATATGGTAGTATGAATGATTGATTATAACTAGGAGCCTTTGTAGAAAAAGGGGTAAACAAAAACCGCAACACGAAAGCGCAACACTCCGATCGATAACGTAACGAACAAGGATAACCAACGCGTGATTATATATATACAAAGGAGTGTCAAAAACAGGAATATCAAGACTCAAGATCCGGCTGCGAAGATAACCGGTCCGAGCATAGCAATATATACATATGATAGAAATAAGAAAAACCCCAAAGGAAACCCAAAGGGACACAAATACATAAAACCTATTCTCCAAAATTCTCCCATAAGAGGAGTCATCACAGTTTGTATTATTTAATGGAGATAAAAGTATCTAAGCAAAACATATAAACCAAAACATAGCCCCGAGAACAAAGGATCTTCGCAAATCTAGAAGTCTCCAGCATGCCTCAGCGAGAAACCTCACGTCCTGCATCTGAAAACCACAAAATCCGCATGGGTGAGAACCAGAGGTCCCCAGCATGGTAACAGCTTCCACATATATAATACATAATAATGGAGGAAAGCCAAAGGCAATCCTAGAACTTCCTCCAGATAATATCAAAGCTTATAAACAAGCTAAACCATAAAGGGCATCTGACTAAAGATTCTTCAGTCTAACTAATACTTCCCTTTCCAATTCCTTCAGACCTCCCAACCACCAGCAGGAATATAAAGTAGCAAACACAGTTATATCAAACGAAGAATATGCAAATAGGAACAGTTAAGGCATTTAGACAATTAGCAAGTATTATGCAGTCAAATAGGCAATCTCAAACAATTCATATAGTATGCATATGATGAATGCCTGTCCCTAGTGGCTGATGATATCATCTTGTCGGTTATAGAGCCAACCCGACAAGTCCTGGTCGCTAACCATTGGACTGTCCCTCTGTCATGCATCCCCAACTCGAGTTATACTCGTCATAAACTTGATCATAATCATGATCTATATCCATCACCCTCACTGGTGAATATATACGGGGGCGAGCTCATCCGGGTCTTTCACAGTGCCCGGTCACACTTACGACATAGGGTCAGCAGAGTATCAAGTCTCAACCTGGAGCACGTGGTGGCTAGCCACTGCTACTACCCAGGGAAACTCGTATCTCAGATAGTGGAAGTGCAATTCATAATTATCAATAATTCAGCATAAACATGCATGAATTCTCATCCATGGATCAACATCCATATCAGCCATCCGGCTCACGGTTAAATCCATAACCAGCCAATATTCATAGCATACACAGCTATTCCGGCTCACGGTTCAATCCAGAACCAGCCAATTTATAAACAATTACGGCCCTTCGGCCAATGGCATAACAAGCACTTCCACCACCATCCTCCACATCTCACATAATCCTCAATGATCCTCATTGATTATTCATTTTCCCTTGCTACACTCGCAAGTTACCACACCCACTAGCTCCTTCTCTCATAGCTAGGCATATCATAATGATTTAAGATATAAGTGGTGAGATCGGAGGTTTAGAAGTATGAGATTTGGCTTTTAAAAACTCAAAAATCAACTTAGGGATGAAAACAGGTCCACGCGTACGCGCACTCCACGCGCACGCGTGGGTGGCCTCAAAAACTTCATCGACGCGCAAGCGTCATGCACGCTAACGCGTGGATTAAAAATTTGCCAATCGACGCGCACGCATCAACCACGCGTACGTGTGGGTGTTCTCGTGCCCCAGGCACAACACTGGCACAGTTGTGGCATAACTCTCTGGAAAATGGCTGGGCATTGGGTGCAGCACAATCGGCGCGCCCGCGCACATCACGCGCTCGCGTGGATGACGCTTTTTGGAAGATCGGCGCGTACGCGCCAGGTGCGCCCACGCGCAAGGGGTCATTCTGCTAAATATTTTCTAAGTTAAAAGCTGCAGAATTCACCCATTTAAACCCCAATCTTCCAACGGACATAACTTTCTCGTTTTAAATCGTTTTTCACCCGTTCTTCGAACGGCATGGACATCCCGGATCCAATTTCATTTCTAAATAGATTTGGCACAAAACAGAGATCCGTAGTCCAAGTTATGTCCCATCAAAGTATGCCCAAAAATCATGTTTTTCATAAAAAACCACAATATGTCATTTTCAAAACAAGCCATTTTCAACTCTTTTCAAAATCAATCAAAACATGCCAATTTCATCCCTTTTCTTTGAAATCAATCAAATTATATCAAATTCCACATCAAGCCTCCTCAACTCACACATTGACACATTACCACAATTTACAAAATCACTATCTCATCATTTTAACCCACTTCACCCAAGTGGCTCAAACTCAAACATGTTGACATATCATATACTCTTACTCATGCCAATTCTCAACAACACCAATTCCAATAAATCATCATTGTACACAATCAATATCATACTCACCATCAACATGGTCCAACCCACAATTCAACCATAACCAATCATCAAGCATATATCACAACATGCATATTTCTCATACATCATACCATCAAGGCATCATTAATCATCATCACATATATACATAAATGACCACATCATATATCTCAATCATTCAACAACATCAACATTTCAATGCCTATCTTAGGGCCTCTAGCCTAAGTATTTCCTACCACATTACATATTAGATACGGAAAACCGAAACCATACCTTAGCCGATTTTCCCAAGCTCACCCGGAGTACTTCCAAACCACTTATCCACAAGCTCTCAAGGCTTCAATACCTCCAAGAACAGATTTTTCACCACCAAGCCCTTTCCAAGCTTTTTCAAAATCACCAATCAAGCTCCAATATCCACACATACACAACCTAAGCCACAACCATCATACCCATACACAACATCTCAAAACCCAAACATCATAAAACAACAAAATTACACTAGGGTTAAGAACCTTACCACACCCAAGGTCCAAGGAGACAAGATTAACCTTCTCCTTCAAGAGAGTTGGGTCCTATAACATCAAAGAACCCAAAATCTCAACATTTCACCCATGAAACTCGAAAATAAGGGCTGAGATTTCGAACAGAAACACGTGGCTTACCTCAAGATTGGTTGTATGGATTTTGTAGAGCTCTCCGCGGTGAACGCGTGGCCGCAAACGGGGCGGCAATCGGAGCTCTAGATCAAAAGTTATGGTGGTTTGAAGATCAATCAAGGGAGAGAACTTGAGAGAGTGTTCTTCCTCCCTTTCTCTCTAATTTCAGCTTGTGTGTGTAACAAATGAGGAGAGAGAGTGCTGAAAACTAGGGTTTTGGTTAAGTTATGTTGGGCCAAGGGCCCACTTTGGGTCCAATTGGCCCGGTTTGGCCCGTTCGGTCCAATCTTGGTCCGAATTCTATAAAATTGGTACCAAAATTCTCGTCTCAATCTCCTCTATCACATTTAGCCATAAAAATCACATTTTAGGCTTTCTAGAATAAATTCTCATTTATGGGTTAATTAGCCGTTAATTAACCGGGTTTTACATTCTACCCACCTAATTGGGAATTTTGCCCACAAAATTCAAATGCAATTACCTGAGAATAAATGCGGGTAATCCGTTCGCATCTCCGACTCAAGTTCCCAAGTGTGTTCCTCAACACCGCCTCGACTCCATGCCACTTTGACTAATGAAACCTCTTTTCCACGCAACCGTTTGATACTAGAATCATCAATTCTGACTGGAGCCACTGGAAGCGTCAAATCTTCCCTCAACTGAACCGACTCAGGTTCCAACACATGGCTAGCATCAGGAGTGTACTTCCGAAGCTGCGACACGTGAAACACGTCGTGCAGGTTCGAAAGATGAGGTGGTAGAGCCATCCGATACGCCACCGGCCCAATCCTCTCCAGGATCTGAAATGGACCAATGTATCTAGGATTCAACTTCTTTGCCTTAATCGCCCTACCTACTCCCGTAGTCGGAGTAACCTTAAGAAAAACATGATCTCCTTCCTCAAATTCTAAGGGCTTTCGCCTCTGATCGGCGTAACTCTTTTGACGACTCTGCGCCGTAAGCATCCTATCACGGATTCTCTTGACTTGTTCAGTAGTCTCAGCTATCATTTCCGGCCCTAACAAGCTTTTCTCTCCAGCTTCATACCAACATAGCGGAGATTGACATTTTCTCCCATACAAGGCCTCATACGGAGCCATTCCGATGCTCGCATGATAACTATTATTGTATGCAAACTCCACCAATGGCATATACCGATCCCAACTCGCCGGTTGGTCCAAAATACAAGCTCTCAACATATCCTCTAGTGTTTGGATCGTCCTCTCAGATTGACCATCTGTTTGAGGATGGTAAGTCGTGCTCAAGCTTAATCGGGTTCCAAAAGCTTTTTAAAATGCACCCCAAAACCTTGAAGTGAAACGAGGATCTCTATCAGAGATTATAGTAGCAGGTACACCATGAAGTCTCACAATCTCCTTTATGTATAACCGTGCTAGCTCCTCAAGGGTGTAAGTCATACGAATGGGTAAAAAGTGAGCTGACTTCGTCAGTCGGTCCACAATCACCCAAATAGCATCAAAACCAGCCCTAGTCCTTGGCAATCCCGACACAAAGTCCATTGCAATACTTTTCCACTTCCATTGTGGAATCTCTAAAGGTTGCAACATCCCGGAAAGTCTTTGATGTTCAATCTTTACCTTTTGACAAGTTAAACACTTTGAAACATATTCCGCCACATTATTCTTCATACCCGGCCACCAAAACATCGCCTTTAAATCATGGTACATCTTAGTACTTCCCGGGTGAATGGAGAATCCACTTTTGTGTGCCTCCTTTAAAATATCTTGCCTCAAAGTGCCAACATCCGGCACAATGATCCTACCCTTGAATTTCCATAACCCATCTTTTTCTTCCGACACTCTCCACTGTTTTCCTTGCTCAATAGCCGGTAACACCTTCCATAACGCTTCATCATTTTGATGAGCCTTTAGGAGTTCGGACTTAAAATCACTTGAGATCTCTAATCGGCTCAAACACAAAGTTCCGGATACTTCTCGAGTACCAATTTTTAGACTCTCAAATCCCTTGAGCAACTTCTCCTCTTGAAGCATCATCCAAGCCGCATATAGCGATTTCCGACTTAACGCATCCGCCACTACGTTCGCCTTTCCCGGATGGTAATGCAACTCGAAGTCGTAGTCCTTCAACAATTCCATCCACCTTCTCTGCCTCATATTAAGCTCTTTCTGATCAAAGAGGTACTTCAACCTCTTATGATCAGAGAAAACTTGGAACTTAACCCCATAGAGGTAATGCCTCTACACCTTCAAGGCAAACACAACCGCAGCGAGTTCCAAATCGTGCGTAGGGTAACTAACTTCATGAGGTCTCCACTGTCGTGAGGCATACGCCACCACATTATGATGTTGCATCAGCACGCACCCTAGACCCTTCAATGAGGCATCACAATACACCTCAAATGGCTCATTCGGCTCGGGTAACACTAACACAGGCGCGGTGGTCAACCTTTCCTTCAATGTCTGAAAGCTCTCCTCGCACTCAGGAGTCCAAACAAACGGAGTGTCTTTGCGGGTCAACTTTGTCATTGGCGAAGCTATCTGTGAAAAGCCTTTGATAAACCTTCGGTAATAGCCAGCTAAACCCAGAAAACTCCTTACCTCTGTTACGGTGGTTGGTTGCTTCCAATCCATCACAGCCTCCACCTTAGTTGGATCTACGGCTATTCCCTTCTTACTCACCACATGGCCCAAAAACTTCACCTCACTCTTCCAAAACTCACACTTCGATAGTTTTGCATAGAGTTTCTTCTCCTTTAGAATCTGTAATACGGTCCTCAAGTGTTCCGCATGCTCTTCTTTAGTCTTGGAATAAATCAGTATGTCATCAATGAAGACAACAACAAATTTATCCAGAAACGGACGGAAAACTCTATTCATGTAATCCATGAACACTGCTGGAGCGTTTGTCAACCCGAAAGACATTACAGTGTACTCGTAATGACCATAACGAGTCCTGAAAGCGGTCTTAGGGATATCCTCACCCCTCACCCTTATCTGGTGATAACCGGATCGCAAGTCGATCTTTGAGAAAACTCCAGCTCCTTGTAACTGATCCATGAGATCATCAATCCTCGGCAATGGGTACTTATTCTTTATTGTAACCTTGTTCAGTTGCCTGTAATCCACACAGAGCCGCATACTCCCATCCTTCTTCTTTACCAGTAATACTGGAGCACCCCACGGAGATACACTTGGTCGTATAAAATTCTTTCCCAACAGATCCTCTAACTGAGACTTTAGCTCGTTCATCTCTAACGGTGACATCCTGTAAGGAGCACTTGAGATTGGTCCCGCCCCGGGCACTAACTCAATAGCAAACTCAACCTCTCGTTTAGGTGGAAACTCATCAATATCATCAGGAAATACTTCCGGAAACTCACACACAACCGGAATCTGTTCCAACCTCTGATCATCACCCGAAACACCCGCGGCTAACAACAGGATACCCTGACATTCGGTTCCGGAACAGTTCACCCTCATCAAATTCAAGTAATAATTATTTACCACGACCGGCCCTTCTGTATCTTCCGGCATAAAGTACACCGTCTTTGTAGAACAATCAAGCAGAACATGGTTCTTAGATAACCAGTCCAATCCCAAGATAAGATCAAGACCGATCATCGGCAAGCAGACTAAATTATGAACAAAATCACGCTGCTTGAACCTAAAGAAAACTTCCGGGCATCCTAGCCTAGTTACCATGGCTTCATGGGTAGCATTGTACACTCTTAGATCATAACCTAAAGTTACAATCTTCAACCCTAACTCATGGGCTTTCTCAAATGCAATGAATGAATGCGATGCTCCCGAATCAAATAAAGCATTTAAAGTTTGACCAGCCATTTCACAGTTACCTCGAATAAGTGTCTCGGATCCCTCAGCTCCTACAGCTGAAGTGGTGAACACCCGACCAGTCTGTTGTGCTTTCCCAGCACCTTGTTTTTGCCTCTCAGGACAACTTGCGGCTTTATGCCCCGCCTTTCCACAATTGTAGCACAAACCCCATCCGACCTTGCATGGTGCTCCCGGATGGTGACTCCCACATCTAGTACAAGCTTGATCATTTTGAGGCTGCTTCCCAAACTTCTTCCCTTGGAAATTGTTGTTGTTGTTGGGCCTCCTGAAAGAGCTTCCCCTCTTGAAAGATGGGCCTCTAGGTGCAAAGCTCTTCCCTCGGTTCTGTGGGAATGATCCTCTGTGAATCCCTTTCTCAGCAGTTGCCCTTTTCACACACTCCTCAGCGACCCTACACTTGTTTACCAGCTCGGAGAAGGTCCTAATCTCCATTGGTCCCACTGAACTGAAAATATCACTCCGGAGTCCTCCTTCATACTTAACACACTTCCATTCCTCATATTCCACCGGAGTCCCTTGGCACATACGAGAGAACCTGAACAGCTCCTCAAACTTGTCAGTATACTCTGATATGGACATAGTATTCTGCTTCAGCTGTAACAATTCAAGTTCCTTAGCCGTCCTAGCAGAAGTCGGAAAGTACTTCTTATAGAACTCCTCTTGGAAGACATTCCAAGTGATATAGTCATCACCCTGCTGCAGAAGACGTCGGATACCTTGCCACCAATGCGACGCTTCACCGACAAGCATATAGGTAGCAAACTCGACACGCTGTCCTTCAGGCACCACTTGCGCTTGCAGCGCTCGCTCTATAGCCTGAAACCATGTATCAGCCTCAGTCGGACTAGTAGTTCCCTTGAATTTAGGCGGATTAACCTTCAAAAAGTTTGCCAGTGTCATTGGGCCCTGAACTCCACCTCCATCATTACCATGGTTGTTCATCTGTTGACCAAGAGCCTCAGCAGTGGCTTGCATAGCAGCAGCCATGTTCTCCAACGCAGTCATAAAGTTCACCGGGTCATGAGGGTGATTCTCCGGCGCACGAGCGTTCGTACGACCTCTCGCACTACCTCTACCGCATCCACGAGGCGCCATCTGGTCCCTATACATACCAAACAATCGATATTAAGTTGATCAGTCTCAATATCGGAAGTCTAGTACTTCAAAGTCCCAAATGCATGCTCATGAACGTTTATGCCAATTATATCAAGTAGATATACTAACAGCACATAACACACACACAGAGAATGCACAAAAGCATAATCAGTCCATCCCTCAGGCTCTACAGGAACGAACTGCTCTGATACCATAATGTAATACCCTACCATACAGAGTCTTATGCTTAAGTCATAATTCAAAGATGGCAAGGTATTACGACCTCTAAAATAAAAGTTTAGTACATATAGTAGTATGAATGATTGATTATAACTAGGAGCCTTTGTAGAAAAAGGGGTAAACAAAAACCGCAACACGAAAGCGCAACACTCCGATCGATAACGTAACGAACAAGGATAACCAACGCGTGATTATATATATACAAAGGAGTGTCAAAAACAGGAATATCAAGACTCAAGATCCGGCTGCGAAGATAACCGGTCCGAGCATAGCAATATATACATATGATAGAAATAAGAAAAACCCCAAAGGAAACCCAAAGGGACACAAATACATAAAACCTATTCTCCAAAATTCTCCCATAAGAGGAGTCATCACAGTTTGTATTATTTAATGGAGATAAAAGTATCTAAGCAAAACATATAAACCAAAACATAGCCCCGAGAACAAAGGATCTTCGCAAATCTAGAAGTCTCCAGCATGCCTCAGCGAGAAACCTCACGTCCTGCATCTGAAAACCACAAAATCCGCATGGGTGAGAACCAGAGGTCCCCAGCATGGTAACAGCTTCCACATATATAATACATAATAATGGAGGAAAGCCAAAGGCAATCCTAGAACTTCCTCCAGATAATATCAAAGCTTATAAACAAGCTAAACCATAAAGGGCATCTGACTAAAGATTCTTCAGTCTAACTAATACTTCCCTTTCCAATTCCTTCAGACCTCCCAACCACCAGCAGGAGTATAAAGTAGCAAACACAGTTATATCAAACGAAGAATATGCAAATAGGAACAGTTAAGGCATTTAGACAATTAGCAAGTATTATGCAGTCAAATAGGCAATCTCAAACAATTCATATAGTATGCATATGATGAATGCCTGTCCCTAGTGGCTGATGATATCATCTTGTCGGTTATAGAGCCAACCCGACAAGTCCTGGTCGCTAACCATTGGACTGTCCCTCTGTCATGCATCCCCAACTCGAGTTATACTCGTCATAAACTTGATCATAATCATGATCTATATCCATCACCCTCACTGGTGAATATATACGGGGGCGAGCTCATCCGGGTCTTTCACAGTGCTCGGCCACACTTACGACATAGGGTCAGCAGAGTATCAAGTCTCAACCTGGAGCACGTGGTGGCTAGCTACTGCTACTACCCAGGGAAACTCGTATCTCAGATAGTGGAAGTGCAATTCATAATTATCAATAATTCAGCATAAACATGCATGAATTCTCATCCATGGATCAACATCCATATCAGCCATCCGGCTCACGGTTAAATCCATAACCAGCCAATATTCATAGCATACACAGCTATTCCGGCTCACGGTTCAATCCAGAACCAGCCAATTTATAAACAATTACGGCCCTTCGGCCAATGGCATAACAAGCACTTCCACCACCATCCTCCACATCTCACATAATCCTCAATGATCCTCATTGATTATTCATTTTCCCTTGCTACACTCGCAAGTTACCACACCCACTAGCTCCTTCTCTCATAGCTAGGCATATCATAATGATTTAAGATATAAGTGGTGAGATCGGAGGCTTAGAAGTATGAGATTTGGCTTTTAAAAACTCAAAAATCAACTTAGGGATGAAAACAGGTCCACGGGTACGTGCACTCCACGCGCACGCGTGGGTGGCCTCAAAAACTTCATCGACGCGCAAGCGTCATGCACGCTAACGCGTGGATTAAAAATTTGCCAATCGACGCGCACGCGTCAACCACGCGTACGCGTGGGTGTTCTCGTGCCCCAGGCACAACACTGGCACAGTTGTGGCATAACTCTCTGGAAAATGGCTGGGCATTGGGTGCAGCACAATCGGCGTGCCCGCGCACATCATGCGCTCGCGTGGATGACGCTTTCTGGAAGATCGGCGCGTACACGCCAGGTGCGCCCACGCGCAAGGGGTCATTCTGCTAAATATTTTCTAAGTTAAAAGCTGCAGAATTCACCCATTTAAACCCCAATCTTCCAACGGACATAACTTTCTCGTTTTAAATCGTTTTTCACCCGTTCTTCGAACGGCATGGACATCCCGGATCCAATTTCATTTCTAAATAGATTTGGCACAAAACAGAGATCCGTAGTCCAAGTTATGTCCCATCAAAGTATGCCCAAAAACCATGTTTTTCATAAAAAACCACAATATGCCATTTTCAAAACAAGCCATTTTCAACTCTTTTCAAAATCAATCAAAACATGCCAATTTCATCCCTTTTCTTTGAAATCAATCAAAATATATCAAATTCCACATCAAGCCTCCTCAACTCACACATTGACACATTACCACAATTTACAAAATCACTATCTCATCATTTTAACCCACTTCACCCAAGTGGCTCAAACTCAAACATGTTGACATATCATATACTCTTACTCATGCCAATTCTCAACAACACCAATTCCAATAAATCATCATTGTACACAATCAATATCATACTCACCATCAACATGGTCCAACCCACAATTCAACCATAACCAATCATCAAGCATATATCACAACATGCATATTTCTCATACATCATACCATCAAAGCATCATTAATCATCATCACATATATGACCACATCATATATCTCAATCATTCAACAACATCAACATTTCAATGCCTATCTTAGGGCCTCTAGCCTAAGTATTTCCTACCACATTACATATTAGATACGGGAAACCGAAACCATACCTTAGCCGATTTTCCCAAGCTCACCCGGAGTACTTCCAAACCACTTATCCACAAGCTCTCAAGGCCTCAATACCTCCAAGAACAGATTTTTCACCACCAAGCCCTTTCCAAGCTTTTTCAAAATCACCAATCAAGCTCCAATATCCACACATACACAACCTAAGCCACAACCATCATACCCATACACAACATCTCAAAACCCAAACATCATAAAACAACAAAATTACACTAGGGTTAAGAACCTTACCACACCCAAGGTCCAAGGAGATAAGATTAACCTTCTCCTTCAAGAGAGTTGGGTCCTATAACATCAAAGAACCCAAAATCTCAACATTTCACCCATGAAACTCGAAAATAAGGGCTGAGATTTCGAACAGCAACACGTGGCTTACCTCAAGATTGATTGTATGGGTTTTGTAGAGCTCTCCGCGGTGAACGCGTGGCCGCAAACGGGGCGGCAATCGGAGCTCTAGATCAAAAGTTATGGTGGTTTGAAGATCAACCAAGGGAGAGAACTTGAGAGAGTGTTCTTCCTCCCTTTCTCTCTAATTTCAGCTTGTGTGTGTAACAAATGAGGAGAGAGAGTGCTGAAAACTAGGGTTTTGGTTAAGTTATGTTGGGCCAAGGGCCCACTTTGGGTCCAATTGGCCCGGTTTGGCCCGTTCGGTCCAATCTTGGTCCGAATTCTATAAAATTGGTACCAAAATTCTCGTCTCAATCTCCTCTATCACATTTAGCCATAAAAATCACATTTTAGGCTTTCTAGAATAAATTCTCATTTATGGGTTAATTAGCCGTTAATTAACCGGGTTTTACACATGTTAAATTAAACAAGCCAATAAAGTGTACATTAAGCACTTAGCAGCATTGTTCGAGATATTATTCTTCTCGAACATTTCAGTATTCATCACCACATCTCCAACTCTTCAACACCAAATTACTAGAATAAGCAAAACAATCAACTCAGCAACTCAGGTTTATGAACATCAGCAACTCAGCAATAACAAATTCTTTCTAGAAAATTTCACAAAACAAGAAAAAATTAACCAAATCAATAACTCAGAATGACAAACTCTAAACCCAGTAAGTCAGAATCGGCATTATTAACCACATAAGCAAAAATAAATTGTGGCAGCAATACTTATCGGCGGCGAGGGAGGGAAGGAAGTGACGGTGACGGAGGAAGGGAAGTTCTTCTCGTACAGAGAGAGCGAGAGAGAGCTCGACGAAGGACGCTCTAATCGGACAGAGAAAGGGGGAGAGAACCCAGAAGGCGAGAAGGCAGCAAATAAATCATAAATCATAATCAGAACCCAGAAGCCCAGAATGCAGCAAAAAAAATCAAGAAGACAAGAACAGGGTCTTACCGGTGAATGAGGAGGCGGGCTCGGCGAGCTCGGCGACGTTCGGCGACGAGGAGGCGGGCTCAGCAAGAAGCAGAATGCAGTGGTGGTCGCGGCTGCTGTGGATGGCTGTGGGTGGCGAATGAGGAGGCGGGCTCGGCAAGCTCAGCGACAAGGAGGCGGGCTCAGCGAGAAGCAGAACGCGGTAGTGGTCGCGGCTGCTGTGGATGGCTTGGGTGGCAAATGAGGAGGCGGGCTCGGCGAGCTCGGCGACGAGGAGGCGGGCTCAGCAAGAAGAATAACGCGGTGGTGGTCGTGGCTGCTGTGGATGGTTGTGGGTGGCTCAGTGGTTTCTGGAATCTGGAGCTTGGTGGCAATGGTGGGTGAATGACTGAATGCACTTGGAAAGGGGAAAGGGGAAAGGGGAAACTAACTAGGGTTAGTGGGTTACGCGTTACGCCTTTCTCTTTTTTTTAAAAAAAAAGCCAAAACAACGTCGTTTGGTGTAACACCCTAACCTTTAGCACGTCATGATCGTACCAAAAGTAAGGAGTTACTAACCTGTTCTCCTTATTTACTATTTAATATTGAGCCTTCAGGTCGATATCGCATTTCAGTTTATAAGAAAATACTAGAAAATTAGTTGTAGTAATTCAAATCACACAATCATTAATAATAATAAATGTTATATAAATGAATTCAATATAAAACTCAAATACAATACCTATCCCTCTGGATAAAATAAAACTTAAAGCAACAAGGGCGAGGGAACTCTATAAAAATAACAGGAATCACAAGTAAATCTACTAGTCGTCTGCATCTTCTAACTGAATCTTCAAACCTGTGTCATTGAAAGGGTGGAAGATTTTGGGGTGAGAACAAACCACACGTTCTCAGTAGGGAATGGAAATGTCGTAAAAGTAATGAATTTAATGTAAATAATTAACTTACTTAGTAAAACTATTTTGTTAACCTGTTGAAAATACTTTTATTTCTACTTTAGATAAATAATTACTTTTCTTTAGATTTCTAAACTCAAAACAAATTTTAAATATAAAACTAGTCACATTTTCTGTATCTGAGCCACATAGTTAATCCTCAGTCAAATGTCAACTCGTAATCACTTTAATACACTCACAAACAAATAGTGCAAGCAAGAGATTCAATTCAATGTACAAGCAAGTCACAACAAGACAAACAATACAATCACAAAGTAATAAAACAAGCAAGCGCAATCAAATGCAAATGTGCAAACAACATGATGCATGTCTATCCCTAACGCAGGACATGTGCTCATGTGTCGGTTGCCTACCCGCTCCCGACATTACCCTGGCACAAGTCCCAGATATGGCTTTCCAGATGCATCAGTGTGCTTATAAGTCGTACGACTAGGCCGCATCAGTGTGACTTTCCAAATCAATAAGCGTACATCTGGAAAACAGTTCTCAGTGTGTGGGCGTCCCCACTTTACATTTGGCACTAAGACCCAAACAATGTCACATCTTCTTTCCTGTGGCAGACGCTTCATTAATTAATATATTCCTTTAATCTTTGTTCTCTGCTCTCCTGTGGCAGAGATTCCTTTTCTTAAAAAAACAAACTCAAAACAACACTTAGAACAAAATCTCTCCTTACAAAATTGGATTTAAAACATTATGTTTTTCTTAATAAATCTAGTTTAAAAATAGAATACACCTTTTCTCAACTAAATAAATCTCAAATAATTTAATTTTCCAAAACCAAATCTTTTAAAATAACTTTTCAAATAAAACCTCAGATTTTTATAAAATTTCGACAGCACTTCCCTTAAAACTCGGGGTTAGCCACCCTTTTTCGGGTCCCAACTGAACTATTTTCAACCTCTTTTCAATCGAGAAATCAAATACATATTCATCAAATTCAGTCACAAACACAACTCAAACTCATCATTCAGTCATTTCAAACAATCATAAATTATTTATAAATACCCACTAGACTTCCATGGCATTCATAGTTTAAAAACAGTTAATTTCAAAACAAAATCCCCTACCTCTGTATGAAATCAAAATCAACAAAAGTTTCGAAAAAACTTTTTGACCGAGCTGCTGAAGAGAAAAACGTCAAGAATTGTCTGTGCCTCCTAGAACTCCAATTGGCCGAACTCAAGAGAAAGGAGAGATATATTACCGTCAGCTTCCACCAAACAAAAATAACGTCAACGCATAAAGGAGGAAGATACGAACACTTTTATCGGATTATTTTTTTATTAAAATTACATATCAAACCCAGAAGTTTTACGGTGCCATAGCTTCTCTCATTCTCTTTCACGGTTTTCTTTCTCTCGCAGTGCTTTCTTTTCATTTTCTTATGGTTTTGATCATAAATAAAAGAAATGAAGAAAGTTAAGGATAATAATGATTTGTGGTGTTTAAGGTTACATTAGGTGTCAAGGTTGGATATATACATATTGCATTAAAGCCACTTTTCATAATTATAAGGGAATAGTTATATGTATTAAAGGGTTACAAGCCACGTTCCCCTTTAATGATGATAATGAATTATTATAAGTAAATAGATATATATATTATGTATATATGTAACAAATCTTTCTTTTTTTTTTTCTTCTATGGCTTCGGCCACTAATATATAATAATAATAATAATAATAATAATAATAATAATAATAATAATAGTTTATTTTTTTTAGAATATCTCATATTAATAAAAATTATTTAAAAAGTTTTAATAAATTTTAAACTTAAAATATTATAAAATTTATTTAATTACTTTTAAAAAAATAATTTTCTTTAAATACAATAATAAATTATGAATAACTAATTATTTAATTTTTTAAAAATTCGGGGTGTTATATTCCACCTACTTTATAAAAATTTTCGTCCTCGAAAATTGATATAAAAAAATAAGTTCCGACCCTACTAAAAGAAAACATGATTCATGAAGAATGATACAGGCCATACAAAGAATGTATATCCGAAAAGATTCAAATGAACAGATAGAATCACAATCAGACAAAGAAACATATGAACGATAAGGTGTGGTTGAAAGGAATAATCAAACCACATTTTAAAGAGGAAATCCGGAACAAAGAATTCCAATGAAAACAATAAAAGAAGAGATGACACTAAATCACATAGCACGAATAAAGAGTATACGTCGAATCGAATCTAACCCATAAAACGTAACTTCTAACGGAACCAAACTATGTAATTTGCATAACTTATTGTTTCTATTTCGTCTATAATAATCCATTAGCGTTTCTATATACATGAATCATTAGTATTAAGTTGGCCAGACCTAATACTATGAGAGATGCAATTCGGTCTCTCTCTTCATTTTGATAAAATGAACGTTCAGTGATTACCATAATGAATTAAAAAGATGCTTAATGAATTTGATGATGATTTGGCAAGGCTATGGTGGTTAGATGTCAAAATATTTATCAAGGGAAATGAATATGTGTATGTGTCATTATTATGTTAATGCATGGTATATATATAACATTGCCAATCTTTCTTTTCCTTTTGTTGCCCCCTGATGGCTTCGGCCAAGTTTTCTTTTTCTTTTGAATAATAATAATAATAATAATAATAATAACAATAATAATAAATTTAAATTTTGTTTATCAAAATAATTTCTAATAAATATTTTAAATTAATAGAATAAATTTTAATAATTAATTTTATTTTATTTAATTATTTTTGTTGAAAATAAATTATTTTTTAATTATATTTCAATATAATATAATAACTTATAAATAGTTAATTATTTAATTTATAAAAATATAACATCTCGGATTTTTTTTAAAAATTAAGTAATTAGTTATTTATAAGTTATCATATTATATTGAAATTTTGTTTTTAAGAAATCTATTTTTTTTAACAAAGATAATTAAATAAAATTTTATGATTATTGAAGTTTAATTTAAATATAACTTATTTTATTAGTTTGAACTATTTATTAAAAATTATTTTAATAGGTAAAACTTAAGTTAATCTTTTATAGTTATTATTATTATTATTATTATTATTATTATTATTATTATTATTATTAGTTACTTCTTTCTTTTGGCCGAAGCCATTAAGAAAAAAAAAAAGAAGAATAAAGTAAAGCCAAATGTGGCTCATTTACAAGTATATATATATAACTAATGTCATTAAGGGACTAAGAAAAAAAAGAACGTGGCTTGCATGCTATTATACTTATATATACTCATGACATCTAATAATACTTTTACACTATAAATTATCATTCATTAGCATCATTTTCTTTAATCACTTTTATTCATTATAGCCGAACTCTTTAGAAAGAAAAAGAGAAATAAAAGTCGTAGCTTATATGTATACATATATCTATGCAACCATGACACATGTTACATTCATTTAATAACCAATGACACCTAATAAACCTTACTACCACAAATCCTTTTTAATCACCCTCATCACTAATTATACTTTCTTTTCCTTCATGCATCACCGAACCAACTTTGAAAGAAAAAGAGAGAGTAAGCCGTGAGTGAGAGGAATCAGAAACCATGGAACCTTACCTCTTTTAAGTTCGATTTCTTATGATTTGTAACTCCAATAAAAAATTTAATCCGGTAAAAGTGTTCGTATCTTCCTCTTCTACGTGTTGGCGTTACTTTTGTTCGGTGGAAATCGACAGTGACGTAGCTCCATTACCCCTTGAGCTTGGCCAACTGGAGTTCTAAGAGGCACGGAGGATTTCAGACATTTTTCCCTTCAACAGCACGGTTAGAAAGTTTCTCTAGAGTTTCGAGTATTTCGATTACGTACGAAGGTAGGATTTTGATAAATTTTCACCGACTAAATGATATTTGAAAGTAAATTAATGTTTGGATTGAGTGTTATTGAAATTTGATTGCATTTCATATTGAATTTTGTTGATATATTGATATTTTGATGAAGTTGTGTTTAGTCAGCTCGAAAATGGATAAATTTTTAAGTTAATATTTTGATAAAAATAAAACAGATTTTCGGTCTCATTGAAGGACAAGATATTAGTTTGGAAATTTTATTTTAAAGGATGTCATTATATTTTTATAAAAGACTGAAGTTATGTTTATTATTATAAACTAAGTTTTGAAAGGAAAATGCTATTTTGAGTTTTTATTCAAAATTACTACCACAGGAGAGCAGATGTGACATTGTTTGGGCCTTAGTGCCAAATGTAAAGTGGGGACGGCCACACACTGAGAACTATTTTCCATATGTACGCTTATTGATTTGGAAAGTCACACTGATGCGGCCTAGCCGTACGACTTATAAGCACACTGATGCATCTGGAAAGGCATATCTGGGACTTGTGCCCGGGTAATGTCGGAAGCGGGTAGGCAACCGACACATGAGCTCATGGCCTGCATTAGGAATTGACATGCATCATTCTTGTTGCGCATTTGCACTTTACTTGACATTGTGAAATTGTTTGTGATTGTCTTCTCGTGTTTATACATTCTT
The DNA here is from genome assembly GCF_003086295.3 of Arachis hypogaea. Taxonomy (NCBI): domain Eukaryota; kingdom Viridiplantae; phylum Streptophyta; class Magnoliopsida; order Fabales; family Fabaceae; genus Arachis; species Arachis hypogaea. The sequence goes on from NC_092045.1 coordinate 19,819,654, forward strand.
CAATGTTATTCTGAATTGTGGTGACTAGATATTTCGTTGTGAATTACTTGAACTGTGGTAATCCTGACTAAACTAACAACCCTCAACCCTACTAAGAACCCCCCAGTTCTTACCCCTTTTCTTTCTCCCCTTCAGATGGATACCGGAGTTATATTTTACGAGATGGACCCTCCCTATATATACGAGGATATTGTACATCATAGGTTTTATGTAGTAGCTGTGGAGATTAGGACTCGTATGTACATTCTGCGTGATCATCCTTTCCATCACCCGATAGACACTCCACAGTTTAACCCCGACATGCCCTATGAGTTCCCACTGCAGTGGCTCCACCCGGATGCTCCATTTCACCCGTTTCATGATGGGCCGGTGCCTCACCAGCATCCCGATCAGCCTGCGGATCAGGCGGACCCTGAGCCTGAGCCCATGGAGGAGCATTTTCCAGAGCCTGTCCCGGAGGAGGACATCCCCGTGGGGCAGATCTCAGTATCTTCTTCTGAGCCATCTTCTAAGGAGCCGCTCACCGCCTCTATTAGTGGACAGGTGAGTGCTGGTCAGACCAGTAGCACGAGTGCCAGTGCCCCTCCCGAGATTAGAGAGATTTTCGATGACGAGGACGAGGATCCTGAGGAGTGTTCTGATGTGGTTGTGATCTCCTCTGACGATGACAGCTGAGTCCTGAGAGCTACAGTTGTGCCTTTTGATAGTTTTTTTTTGTGTTAGCCTAGCCTTTGTGTTAATCTCTCACTTTTGGTCAGACTCACTGAGAGAGTAGGGTGTACATAGTGGACTAGGCTAGTTCGGGTGCCAGTTTAGGAGTTCTCTATATAGACCAGGGCCCAGAGTGTTGGGTTGTACATAATAGTATTTCTGAAGGGTTGTATGCTAACTCAAGATATATATATATATATATATATATATATATATATATATATATATATATATATATATATATATATATATATATATGTACGACAGTACCTGTATGCTTATGCTTGTGTATGTTTAATTAGTTGTCCTTACAAGTTTTCTTATAAAAGTTTATCCAAAACTCGATAGTACGCTAACCCAATTACAAGCTTAATAATACATAGTAAAGGTTTCATGTGAACAAGTTGGTGACACTTGATTTCTGGTATGATCATGACTTACTGGGAATTGGGTCGTTACAACTTGGTATCAGAGCAGTTCGTTCCTATTAAAGCCTGGGGATATGGACTGAATCATGCTTCATTGCATTCTCTGAGTTGTGTCTCATGCACATAGGATATCGTTGTGATATGAATTGCATGATTGTCACTGTGTTTCCATTTTAGAGACTATTCATACTTTGCCTGAAATGTTAAGACTGATCACCTTAATATTACATGTTGGGTGTGCACAGAATCTTGATGGCTGCACGGGGACGAGGACGTGGTAGGCGTGGTGCAAACCATGCAGAGGAACCGACGAGGGGTGCAGATGCTTTTATAGCTGCAATGAACACCATGGCTGAGGCTGTGCGTGAAACGGCAACTGCTACTACGCGAGCAATTGACCGTTTAAAGGAGAGGAATGGAGATCGTAACGGAGGACGCAATGGTGAGCGTGGTGGAGACGGTAATGATAATGAAGGTGCCGGAAATCACGATAACCCTATGACACTGGCAACTTTTCTGAAGGTAAATCCGCCCAAGTTTAAGGGGACACTTGTTGCAACTGAAGCTGACAATTGGTTCCATGGTATTGAGAAGTCATTGCGAGCACAACATGTACCAGAAAGACAGTACGTGAAATTTGCAACCTATATGCCGGAGGGAGAAGCTGAACACTGGTGGCATGGAGTGCAATGCTTGTTAAGGCAGGTGGTGGAAGAGATTGACTGGGATACTTTTAAGGAGGAATTTTACAAAAAGTACTTCCCTAGAACTGTTCGTGATGCTAAAGAAATGGAACTGATGCAGTTGACGCAGGAGAATATGTCAGTAGCAGAATATACTCGAAAATTTGAGGATTTGTGCTGATTCTCTAAGATCTGTCAGGAAAATCCAGATGATTTTGAGGAATGGAAGTGTTTGAAGTACGAAGGAGGACTCTGCGAAGAACTAATGCACTCGTTGGTACCACTGTAAATACGAAATTTTGCAGAGCTTGTCAATAGGAGTCAGTTGGTGGAAGACTGTACCAAGAAAGTGGTGGCAGCAAAGATGAGTCGTCAAGAATTACCTCCGAAAAATTTTAATCGGTATATAGCCCCTCAGGGAAGGAACTTTAAAATGAATAGGACACTTTCTTATGGGAATCAGCAAGTTAGTAATCTTCCTGCTCGTGACAATATCGATAAGCAAGGACGAGATACTGAAAAGCGACCACAGCCAGCACTAACAAACCTTGTTTGTAATCAGTGTGGGAAGAACCATGGTAGGAATCCATGTCGATTGGGTTCGAGCGTTTGTTATTTTTGTGGTATGCCTGGACACATAGCGAGGAATTGTGAGAAGAAGATTGCTCAAGATTCAGCTAAATCTCAGCAGTCAGGAAGAGTATTTACAATGATGACTGAAGATGCTCGTACCCGGACTCCCTGACCCAAGGTCAGTATTGTGTTAAGACTCGCTCCTTAACTGCACTTTATGTTTCTGGTGCATCACATTCTTGTATTTCTTTAACTGCTATACGTAAGTTGAGACGAGATGAGGACACACAACATACCTGAGGACTAGAAAATAAGATAAGAACCGTTTACTCGCACATGCTTACAGGTAAAGGAAATGTTGAGGACGAAAATTTTTGTAAAGTGGGTAGGATATAACATCTCGAATTTTTTTTTGAAAATTAAGTAATTAGTTATTTATAAGTTATCATATTATATTGAAATTTTGTTTTTAAGAAATCTATTTTTTTAACAAAGATAATTAAATAAAATTTTATTATTATTGAAGTTTAATTTAAATATAACTTATTTTATTAGTTTAAACTATTTATTAAAAATTATTTTAATAAGCAAAACTGAAGTTAATCTTTTTTTATTATTATTATTATTATTATTAGTTATTCTTTTGGCCGAAGCCATTAAGAAAAAAAAAAGAATAAAGTAAAGCCAAATGTGGCTCATTTACAAGTATATATATATATATATATATATATATATATATATATATATATATATATATATATATATATATATATATATATATATATATATATATATATATATATAACTAATGTCATTAAGGGACTAAGAAAGAAAAGAACGTGGCTTGCATGCTATTATACTTATATATACTCATGACACCTAATAATATTTTACACTACAAACTATCATTCATTAGCATCATTTTCTTTAATCACTTTTATTCATTATAGCCGAACTCTTTAGAAAGAAAAAGAGAAATAAAGGTCATGGCTTATATGTATACATATATCTATGCAACCATGACACATTATATTCATTAATAACCAATGACACCTAATAAACCTTACTACCACAAATCCTTTTTAATCACCCTCATCACTAATCATATTTTCTTTTCCTTCATGTATCACCGAACCAACTTTGAAAGAAAAAGAGAGAGTAAGCCGTGAGTGAGAGGAATCAGAAACCATGGAACATTATCTCTTTTGAGTTCGATTTCTTATGATTTGTAACTCCAATAAAAAATTTAATCCGGTAAAAGTGTTCGTATCTTTCTCCTCTATGTGTTGGTGTTACTTTTGTTCGGTGGAAATCGACGGTAACGTAACTCCCCTACCCCTTGAGCTTGGCCAACTGGAGTTCTAGGAGGCACGGAGGATTCCAGACGTTTTTTCTTTCAGCAGCACGGTCAGAAAATTTTTCTAGAGTTTTGAGTATTTCGATTACATACGAAGATAGGGTTTTGATAAATTTTCACCGACTAAATGATATTTAAAAGTAAATTAATGTTTGGATTGAGTGTTATTGAAATTTAATTGCATTTCATATTGAATTTTGTTGATTGTAACCCTTTAATGATGATAATGAATTATTATAAGTAAATAGATATATATATTATGTATATATGTAACAAATCTTTCTTTTTTTTTTCTTCCATGGCTTCGGCCACTAATAATAATAATAATAATAATAATAATAATAATAATAATAATAATAATAATAATAATAATAGTTTATCTTTTTTTTTAGAATATCTCATATTAATAAAAATTATTTAAAAAAATTTAATAGATTTTAAACTTAAAATATTATAAAATTTATTTAATTACTTTTAGAAAAATAATTTTCTTTAAATACAATAATAAATTATGAATAACTAATTATTTAATTTTTTAAAAATTTAGGGTGTTATATTCTACCCACCTTATAAAAATTTTCGTCCTCGAAAATTGATATAAAAAAATAAGTTCCGACCCTACTAAAAGGAAACATGATTCATGAAGAATGATACAGGCCATACAAAGAATGTATATCCGAAAAGATTCAAATGAACAGATAGAATCACAATCAGACAAAGAAACATATGAACGATAAGGTGTGGTTGAAAGGAGTAATCAAACCACATTTTAAAGAGGAAATCCGGAACAAAGAATTCCAATGAAAACATGAAAGAAGAGATGACACTAAGTCACATAGCATGAGTAAAGAGTATACGTCGAATCGAATCCAACCCATAAAACGTAACTTCTAACGGAACCAAACCCTGTAATTCGCATAACCTATTGTTTCTATTTCATCTATGATAATCCATTAGCGTTTCCATATACATGAATCATTAGTATTAAGTGGGCCAGATCTAATACCATGAGAGATGCAACGGTCGACTAACAGCATTAATCAATAGACAATCATGCATTTGAAACTCAAACTCTTGTCAGTGGGACAAGTCCTACTGCATGACAGACACTCAGAATATGCAGTAAAGCATAGTCAGTCCATTCCCATGGCTCTAATGTAATACCCGGTCTAACCAAAATTAATTAAATAATGATTTAAGTAGGAGCGAATATGGTTGGAAGATTTGGCGATTGGAATTTGATGATTTCAATGTGATATTTGGATTCAGTGAATTTTTCCGAGTCGGAAGACATAGTTTTCTGCGTAAAAGCGCGCAGTGGGATTTTGACCGGCAGTACCGGCTGAGACCTGTCTGGTACTGCAGCTGAGAAAATTGATTATGAGTAAATAATATTAAGAAATGAGGAATTATGATTAGGGGAGGTAGAAATATTTAAAGTGCGATTTGGAGCGCTAATCTTAAAGGTTTTAGCCCAAAATTGGACCAACGGACAAAAATAAGTGAACTGGGCCTAAGTGGGCCCAAGACCCAACATATATAAACATTAGTTATGAGCATTTCAGCTCATTTTACCCTAAAGAGAAGGGTTGGGGCGCTGAATTGAGAAGAGGGAAGAGAAGAGAGAAAACCTAACTCTCTTTGATCTTCAAACCACCATAACTTGAGCTACGGAGCTCCGATCGACGAGCCGTTTGCGGCCACGCGTCGCTCTTCTCATCCTCTACAATTCTATCTAAGTTTTGTGGTGAGTATTCCATTCATCTCTGCCCAGTTTTCGAATTTCCCCACTGTTACACGTTTTTGGGAAGTTAGTGTTGAAATCTTGTGATTTTGGGTGTTTAGGGATACTCCAACATGGATTCTAAGTGGGTTCTATCCCTACTTCATATGGGCTGAGGTAAGAAGTGCTCAAACCCTTGTGATTTATCATTTTTATGAGCCCTAGGTTGATGTATGTATGTGATATTGGTTATGTTAGTGCATTTGATGGTTTTGGTGCACAATTGGGAGATTGGTGTTGCTTGAGGAGCTTTGGTGAGGCTTAGGGCTAAGGTTGGTGGAGACTTCCAAAGAAGAGGCTCAATTGATTTTGCTACAAGAGGTACGGTTTAAGTTTCATTTAAGTACCGTGTGGTGTGATGAGAATTCCTAGGCTAGATACCCCTAGGATTAAGTTTGGATTGTGTAAATGGTGGGTGCTAATATGCGTAGTTGTTATGTAATGTGAATCAATGATTGGGTTGAGAATTGTGTGGCCTTGTATGCTTGGTGTATTGAAAATTTGATGTTTTGGGTAATGAGTATTGAATTGTGATTTATGCATTTAAATTGTGAAATTGGGCCGGAGGCCGTATGTTTTGGGCCGGAGGCCGGAAAGAGGTAAGAAAGGTAAGTTGATGTGTGCATTGTATGATGACACAAGTAAATGGATGAATTTCATATAATGAATATATGAATGATTGGGTTGGTTATTGAATAATGAGGTTTGAGGAGTTGAAGTGTGGAAATTGGTAAATTTTGGGTGAAATAGTATAGATGAGGTATGTTTGATTTTGGTTGAGATATATTATGTGGTCATATATGTGAGTATGATTTTTGATGCTTTGATGGGATGATAATGCGTGAGAGATATGTATGTTGTGATATATGCTTGAGAAATGATTAAGGTTGATTTGGGGGTGAAACCACGTGATAGTGAGTATGTTATTGGTTATGTATAATGATGGTTGATTGGGAATAGTATTGTTGAGAATTGGCATGAGGAAGAGTATATGATATGTCAATATGTTTGAGTTTGAGCCACTTGGGTGAAGTGGGTTAAAATGATGGGATAGTGATTTTGTATATTGTGGTAAAGTGTCAATGTGTGAGTTGAGGAGGCTTGATGTTGAATTTGATATATTTTGATTGATTTCAAAGAAAAGGGATGAAATTGGCATGTTTTGATTGATTTTGAAAAGAGTTGAAAATGGCTTGTTTTGAAAATGGCACTTTGTGGCTTCATATGAAAATATGGTTTTTGGGCATACTTTGACGGGACATAACTTGGACTACGGATCTCCGTTTTGTACCAAATCTGTTTAGAAATGAAATTGGATCCGGGATGTCCATGCCGTTCGAAGAACGGGTGAAAAACGATTTAAAATGAGGAAGTTATGTCCGTTGGAAGATTGGAGTCTAAATCTGTGAAATTCTGCAGCTTTTAACTTAGAAAATTTTTAGCAGAATAACCCCTTGCGCGTGGGCGCACCTGGCGCGTACGCGCCGATCTTCCAAGAAGTGCCATCCACGCGTGTGCGTGATGTGCGCGGGCGCGCCGATAGTGCTGCACCCAATGCCCAGCCATTTTCCAGAGAGTTGTGCCAGAACTGTGCCTGGGGCACGAGAGTATCCACGCGTACGCGTGGTTGACGCGTGCGCGTCGATTTGGCAAATTTTTAATCCACGCGTTAGCGTGCATGACGCTTGCGCGTCGATGAGTTTTTAAGGACATCCACGCGTGCGCGTGGAGTACGCGTACGTGTGGCATTGTTTTCATGCCAAAGTTGATATTTGAGTTTTAAAAGCCAAATCTCATACTTCTAAGCCTCCGATCTCACCACTTATATCTTAAATCTTTATGATATGCCTAGCTATTAGAAAAGGGCTAGTGAATGAGGTAACTTGCGAGTGAAGCAAGGGGAAAATGAATAATCAATGAGGATCATTGAGGATTATGTGAGATGTGGAGGATGGTGGTGGAAGTGCTTGTTATGCCATTGGCCGAAGGGCCGTAATTGTTTATGAATTGGCTGGTTCTGGATTGAACCGTGAGCCGGAATAGCTGTGTATGCTATGAATATTGGCTGGTTATGGATTTAACCGTGAGCCGGATGGCTGATATGGATGTTGATCCATGGATGAGAATTCATGCATGTTTATGCTGAATTATTGATAATTGTGATTTGCACTTCCACTATCTGAGTTACGAGTTTCCCTGGGTAGTAGCAGTGGCTAGTCCACTTGCTCCGGGTATGAGACGAAAAATGATGTTTATGATAAATGAGTTAATTATGGAGTTTTGAATGAATGTAACTCAGATACCTGGGTAGTAGCAAGGGTTGTGGTTCGTCCCGCTTGCTCCGGGTCAATGCTTGTGTTTTCTCTCTGGTTGTAAGGGTGACAGGGCACCGATACCCTCTAATGGCGATAGGGCGCAGATACCCTCTAATGGCGACAGGGCGCAGATACCCTCTAATGGTGACAGGGCACATATTCCCTCTAATGATATTAATACGCAACAGAGAGACTGTGCCCGGGTTAGCTACCGGACACGTCGGGTTGGCTTGATAACCGACAGATGATATCATCAGCCATAGGGCAGGCATACATCATTTGCATATGTTTGAATTGTTTGGGTTTGCCTATTTGTTTTGGATTTCTATATCATATATGCTATGTTACCTGATTACATGCTACTTGTTCTACTTGTACCTTATTTGTGTATTACTCGACTGTATTGCTTGTGTTTGTACAACTGAGAGATCCCTCATGATGGTGTTGGTGGATGTTGGGGCTGTTCTTGATGAGATGAATTGACAATGCGATTGCATAATGATGATGATTTTTGAATGAGATCATTTGAGCCCCCTGGGTAGACGCAGTGATGTGATTTCACTAGCTCCAGGCGAGGGTATGATGTATCTATATAGAGTTGCTGAGGCAGAACAACTGGTAATGGTTTTGCTTATGATTCTGAGTCTGATTCGTGTAAGAATCAGCGAGTTGGGAAACATGTGTAACATGAACTAGATTTAGTATCCCCTTACGTCAGATGCCTATTCATGGATTAGTGAGAATCTAGGCTGGATACTTGGAGAAAAGGAGTTTAGGATGCTTAGTGAGTTTTTATTGCAGTGTATTGTATTTATTTGGCACTTTTACCGTACTGGGAACCCGTGGGCCCGGGGTTCTCATTCCGTATATATCTCTTGTTTTTCAGATACAGGTTCAGGTGCTCAGAAGTGAGCTGCGGTTCGTCTGAGAGACGGCGAAGATATTTATTTCCTCTACTTTGTGCTTTGATTAGAATCTCTCCATCTTTGTTTTGAAAAGATTATATTATGTATTGAACTCTTTTGGAACTTGCCTATAGAGGCTCTCATGTTTTCTTTGGGAGAGATTAGGATATATTGTTGTCAACTACTTTTGTTCTGTACCCTAGCCGACCTAAACTTCGCGGGTCGCGACTAGTGGCTATTTACTTACGTTATATATATCTATCTGTTATCTGTCTCTTAATCTCCTTTATGTCTTGTCCGTTTATCGCTTTCGGCTTCACGTTTTATCTTTTCATTGCCGGAACGTGAGTGATACGTCTTTGCGATTTTATTTCTACTCTTTTCAGGCTTCTCGATTAATATTCCTTTCGAAATTACCTATATTTATATATTAAAAATCCACCTGAGAGTCGTACCACCGTAATATCATTGACTTATGACTCGAGCATAAGGATTTGAATATTAGGGTGTTACATTATGGTATCAGAGCAGTTCGTCCTCGTGAGCCTGAGGGATGGAACTGCTTATGCTTCAATGCATACTCTGAGTCTGTGCCTGTGCTAGTTAGGGTATCTAACTGATACATCTAGCATGAAGTCCATGAGTGTACCTTTGGTACTTTGAAGCACTATACTTCCGATATTGAGACTGATCAACTTGATATCGATTGTTTGGTGTGTATAGGAACCAGATGGCGCCTCGTGGACCTAGTCAGGGACGTGAGAGAGATCGTACTAGTACGCAGGAACCGGAAGTCAACCCGAATAACCCGGTAAACCTTATGGCGGCGTTGGAGAATATGGCTGCTGCTATGTAGGCCACTGCGGAGGCTCTTGGGCAACAGATAAACAATAATGTCTATAGTGGAATTGTAGCTCAGGGCCCGATGACACTAGCAACTTTCTTAAAGGTTAATCCACCTAAGTTCAAGGGAACCACCGATCCGACTGAAGCTGATACTTGGTTTCAGGCCATAGAGCGAGCACTGCAAGCGCAGTTGGTGCCTGAAGAGCAACGTGTTGAATTTGCTACCTATCTGCTCACGGGAGAAGCATCGCATTGGTGGCAAGGGGCTCGACGTCTCCTACAACAGGGGAATGGTCCTATCACTTGGGGTGCCTTCCAAGTGGAATTTTATAAGAAGTACTTCCCGAATTCTGCTAGAACGGTCAAGGAACTTGAATTACTGCAACTGAAGCAGGGTACAATGTCCGTATCTGAGTATACGGATAAATTTGAGGAGTTATTCAGGTATTCTCGTATGTGTCAAGGAACCCCGGGAGACTTCGAGGAATGGAAGTGTATTAAGTATGAGGGAGGACTTCGAAGTGAAATCCTGAGCTCCGTTGGACCGATGGAGATTAGGGTCTTCTCCGAACTTGTGAACAAGAGCCGTATTGCTGAAGAATGTGTGAGGAAGGCTGTTGAGGCGAAGAATGACCATCGGGAGTTCCACCGCAGGGAGCACAATCAAGATTACCCAACAAGGGGCCAAGAGTTTAAGAGAAGAGGATACCCACAACGTTTTCCCCAAAGGCGAAATGACCTTGCGACGAATAAGAATTCCCAAGGAAAGGGTAGGGAAAAACAAATAGTGGCTGCTTCGGATGTTTTGAGCTGTCAGAGATGTGGAGGTCATCACCCAAATAGACCGTGTCGTTATGGTTCGGGTTTGTGTTACAATTGCGGAAAGCGTATCATAAAGATTTGCGGAAACCCGAACCATAACGACACGGTCTATTTGGGTGATGACCTCCACATCTCTGACAGCTCAAAACATCCGAAGCAGCCACTATTTGTTTTTCCCTACCCTTTCCTTGGGAATTCTTATTCGTCGCAAGGTCATTTCGCCTTTGGGGAAAACGTTGTGGGTATCCTCTTCTCTTAAACTCTTGGCCCCTTGTTGGGTAATCTTGATTGTGCTCCCTGCGGTGGAACTCCCGATGGTCATTCTTCGCCTCAACAGCCTTCCTCACACATTCTTCAGCAATACGGCTCTTGTTCACAAGTTCGGAGAAGACCCTAATCTCCATCGGTCCAACGGAGCTCAGGATTTCACTTCGAAGTCCTCCCTCATACTTAATACACTTCCATTCCTCGAAGTCTCCCGGGGTTCCTTGACACATACGAGAATACCTGAATAACTCCTCAAATTTATCCGTATACTCAGATACGGACATTGTACCCTGCTTCAGTTGCAGTAATTCAAGTTCCTTGACCGTTCTAGCAGAATTCGGGAAGTACTTCTTATAAAATTCCACTTGGAAGGCACCCCAAGTGATAGGACCATTCCCCTGTTGTAGGAGACGTCGAGCCCCTTGCCACCAATGCGATGCTTCTCCCGTGAGCAGATAGGTAGCAAATTCAACACGTTGCTCTTCAGGCACCAACTGCGCTTGCAGTGCTCGCTCTATGGCCTGAAACCAAGTATCAGCTTCAGTCGGATCGGTGGTTCCCTTGAACTTAGGTGGATTAACCTTTAAGAAAGTTGCTAGTGTCATCGGGCCCTGAGCTACAATTCCACTATAGACATTATTGTTTATCTGTTGCCCAAGAGCCTCCGCAGTGGCCTACATAGCAGCAGCCATATTCTCCAACGCCGCCATAAGGTTTACCGGGTTATTCGGGTTGACTTCCGGTTCCTGCGTACTAGTACGATCTCTCTCACGTCCCTGACTAGGTCCACGAGGCGCCATCTGGTTCCTATACACACCAAACAATCGATATCAAGTTGATCAGTCTCAATATCGGAAGTATAGTGCTTCAAAGTACCAAAGGTACACTCATGGACTTCATGCTAGATGTATCAGTTAGATACCCTAACTAGCACAGGCACAGACTCAGAGTATGCATTGAAGCATAAGCAGTTCCATCCCTCAGGCTCACGAGGACGAACTGCTCTGATACCATAATGTAACACCCTAATATTCAAATCCTTATGCTCGAGTCATAAGTCAATGATATTACGGTGGTACGACTCTCAGGTGGATTTTTAATATATAAATATAGGTAATTTCGAAAGGAATATTAATCGAGAAGCCTGAAAAGAGTAGAAATAAAATCGCAAAGACGTATCACTCACGTTCCGGCAATGAAAAGATAAAACGTGAAGCCGAAAGCGATAAACGGACAAGACATAAAGGAGATTAAGAGACAGATAACAGATAGATATATATAACGTAAGTAAATAGCCACTAGTCGCGACCCGCGAAGTTTAGGTCGGCTAGGGTACAGAACAAAAGTAGTTGACAACAATATATCCTAATCTCTCCCAAAGAAAACATGAGAGCCTCTATAGGCAAGTTCCAAAAGAGTTCAATACATAATATAATCTTTTCAAAACAAAGATGGAGAGATTCTAATCAAAGCACAAAGTAGAGGAAATAAATATCTTCGCCGTCTCTCAGACGAACCGCAGCTCACTTCTGAGCACCTGAACCTGTATCTGAAAAACAAGAGATATATACGGAATGAGAACCCCGGGCCCACGGGTTCCCAGTACGGTAAAAGTGCCAAATAAATACAATACACTGCAATAAAAACTCACTAAGCATCCTAAACTCCTTTTCTCCAAGTATCCAGCCTAGATTCTCACTAATCCATGAATAGGCATCTGACGTAAGGGGATACTAAATCTAGTTCATGTTACACATGTTTCCCAACTCGCTGATTCTTACACGAATCAGACTCAGAATCATAAGCAAAACCATTACCAGTTGTTCTGCCTCAGCAACTCTATATAGATACATCATACCCTCGCCTGGAGCTAGTGAAATCACATCACTGCGTCTACCCAGGGGGCTCAAATGATCTCATTCAAAAATCATCATCATTATGCAATCGCATTGTCAATTCATCTCATCAAGAACAGCCCCAACATCCACCAACACCATCATGAGGGATCTCTCAGTTGTACAAACACAAGCAATACAGTCGAGTAATACACAAATAAGGTACAAGTAGAACAAGTAGCATGTAATCAGGTAACATAGCATATATGATATAGAAATCCAAAACAAATAGGCAAACCCAAACAATTCAAACATATGCAAATGATGTATGCCTGCCCTATGGCTGATGATATCATCTGTCGGTTATCAAGCCAACCCGACGTGTCCGGTAGCTAACCCGGGCACAGTCTCTCTGTTGCGTATTAATATCATTAGAGGGAATATGTGCCCTGTCACCATTAGAGGGTATCTGCGCCCTGTCGCCATTAGAGGGTATCTGCGCCCTATCGCCATTAGAGGGTATCGGTGCCCTGTCACCCTTACAACCAGAGAGAAAACACAAGCATTGACCCGGAGCAAGCGGGACGAACCACAACCCTTGCTACTACCCAGGTATCTGAGTTACATTCATTCAAAACTCCATAATTAACTCATTTATCATAAACATCATTTTTCGTCTCATACCCGGAGCAAGTGGACTAGCCACTGCTACTACCCAGGGAAACTCGTAACTCAGATAGTGGAAGTGCAAATCACAATTATCAATAATTCAGCATAAACATGCATGAATTCTCATCCATGGATCAACATCCATATCAGCCATCCGGCTCACGGTTAAATCCATAACCAGCCAATATTCATAGCATACACAGCTATTCCGGCTCACGGTTCAATCTAGAACCAGCCAATTCATAAACAATTACGGCCCTTCGGCCAATGGCATAACAAGCACTTCCACCACCATCCTCCACATCTCACATAATCCTCAATGATCCTCATTGATTATTCATTTTCCCCTTGCTTCACTCGCAAGTTACCTCATTCACTAGCCCTTTTCTAATAGCTAGGTATATCATAAAGATTTAAGATATAAGTGGTGAGATCGGAGGCTTAGAAGTATGAGATTTGGCTTTTAAAACTCAAATATCAACTTTGGCATGAAAACAATGCCACACGTACGCGTACTCCACGCGCACGCGTGGATGTCCTTAAAAACTCATCGACGCGCAAGCGTCATGCACGCTAACGCGTGGATTAAAAATTTGCCAAATCGACGCGCACGCGTCAACCACGCGTACGCGTGGATACTCTCGTGCCCCAGGCACAGTTCTGGCACAACTCTCTGGAAAATGGCTGGGCATTGGGTGCAGCACTATCGGCGCGCCCGCGCACATCACGCACACGCGTGGATGGCACTTCTTGGAAGATCGGCGCGTACGCGCCAGGTGCGCCCACGCGCAAGGGGTTATTCTGCTAAAAATTTTCTAAGTTAAAAGCTGCAGAATTTCACAGATTTAGACCCCAATCTTCCAACGGACATAACTTCCTCATTTTAAATCGTTTTTCACCCGTTCTTCGAACGGCATGGACATCCCGGATCCAATTTCATTTCTAAACAGATTTGGTACAAAACGGAGATCCGTAGTCCAAGTTATGTCCCGTCAAAGTATGCCCAAAAACCATATTTTCATATGAAGCCACAAAGTGCCATTTTCAAAACAAGCCATTTTCAACTCTTTTCAAAATCAATCAAAACATGCCAATTTCATCCCTTTTCTTTGAAATCAATCAAAATGTATCAAATTCAACATCAAGCCTCCTCAACTCACACATTGACACTTTACCACAATATACAAAATCACTATCCCATCATTTTAACCCACTTCACCCAAGTGGCTCAAACTCAAACATATTGACATATCATATACTCTTCCTCATGCCAATTCTCAACAATACTATTCCCAATCAACCATCATTATACATAACCAATAACATACTCACTATCACGTGGTTTCACCCCCAAATCAACCTTAATCATTTCTCAAGCATATATTACAACATACATATCTCTCACGCATTATCATCCCATCAAGGCATCAAAAATCATACTCACATATATGACCACATAATATATCTCAACCAAAATCAAACATACCTCATCTATACTATTTCACCCAAAATTTACCGATTTCCACACTTCAACTCCTCAAACCTCATTATTCAATAACCAACCCAATCATTCATATATTCATTATATGAAATTCATCCATTTACTTGTGTCATCATACAATGCACACATCAACTTACCTTTCTTACCTCTTTCCGGCCTCCGGCCCAAAACATACGGCCTCCGGCCCAATTTCACAATTTAAATGCATAAATCACAATTCAATACTCATTACCCAAAACATCAAATTTTCAATACACCAAGCATACAAGGCCACACAATTCTCAACCCAATCATTGATTCATATTACATAACAACTACGCATATTAGCACCCACCATTTACACAATCCAAACTTAATCCTAGGGGTATCTAGCCTAGGAATTCTCATCACACCACACGGTACTTAAATGAAACTTAAACCGTACCTCTTGTAGCAAAATCAATTGAGCCTCTTCTTTGGAAGTCTCCACCAACCTTAGCCCTAAGCCTCACCAAAGCTCCTCAAGCAACACCAATCTCCCAATTGTGCACCAAAACCATCAAATGCACTAACATAACCAATATCACATACATACATCAACCTAGGGCTCATAAAAATGATAAATCACAAGGGTTTGAGCACTTCTTACCTCAGCCCATATGAAGTAGGGATAGAACCCACTTAGAATCCATGTTGGAGTATCCCTAAACACCCAAAATCACAAGATTTCAACACTAACTTCCCAAAAACGTGTAACAGTGGGAAAATTCGAAAACTGGGCAGAGATGAATGGAATACTCACCACAAAACTTAGATAGAATTGTAGAGGATGAGAAGAGCGATGCGTGGCCGCAAACGGCTCGTCGATCGGAGCTCCGTAGCTCAAGTTATGGTGGTTTGAAGATCAAAGAGAGTTAGGTTTTCTCTCTTCTCTTCCCTCTTCTCAATTCAGCGCCCCAACCCTTCTCTTTAGGGTAAAATGAGCTGAAATGCTCATAACTAATGTTTATATATGTTGGGTCTTGGGCCCACTTAGGCCCAGTTCACTTATTTTTGTCCGTTGGTCCAATTTTGGGCTAAAACCTTTAAGATTAGCGCTCCAAATCGCACTTTAAATATTTCTACCTCCCCTAATCATAATTCCTCATTTCTTAATATTATTTACTCATAATCAATTTTCTCAGCTGCAGTACCAGACAGGTCTCAGCCGGTACTGCCGGTCAAAATCCCACTGCGCGCTTTTACGCAGAAAACTATGTCTTCCGACTCGGAAAAATTCACTGAATCCAAATATCACATTGAAATCATCAAATTCCAATCGCCAAATCTTCCAACCATATTCGCTCCTACTTAAATCATTATTTAATTAATTTTGGTTAGACCGGGTATTACATCTAACGGGAATGAACTGCTCTGATACCATAATGTAACACCCTAACCTTTAGCACGTCATGATCGTACCAAAAGTAAGGAGTTACTAACCTGTTCTCCTTATTTACTATTTAATATTGAGCCTTTAGGTCGATATCGCGATTCAGTTTATAAGAAAATACTAGAAAATTATTTGTAGTAATTCAAATCATACAATTATTAATAATAATAAATGTTATACAAATGAATTCAATATAAAACTCAAATACAATACCTATCCCTCTGGATAAAATAAAACTTAAAGCAACAAGGGCGAGGGAACTCTATAAAAATAACAGGAATCACAAGTAAATCTACTAGTCATCTGCATCTTCTAACTGAATCTTCAAACCCGTGTCACCGAAAGGGTGGAAGATTTTGGGGTGAGAACAAACCACACGTTCTCAGTAGGGAATGGGAATGCCGTAAAAGTAATGAATTTAATGTAAATAATTAACTTACTTAGTAAAACTATTTTGTTAACCCTTTGGAAATACTTTTATTTCTACTTTAGATAAATAATTACTTTTCTTTAGATTTCTAAACTCAAAACAAATTTTAAATATAAAACTAGTCACATTTTCTGTCTCTCAGCCACATAGTTAATCCTCAGTCAAATGTCAACTCGTAATCACTTTAATACACTCACAAACAAATAGTGCAAGCAAGAGATTCAATTCAATGTACAAGCAAGTCACAACAAGACAAACAATACAATCACAAAGTAATAAAACAAGCAAACGCAATCAAATGCAAATGTGCAAACAACATGATGCATGTCTATCCCTAACGCAGGCCATGAGCTCATGTGTCGATTGCCTACTCGCTCCCGACATTACCCGGGCACAAGTCTCAGATATGGCTTTCCAGATGCATCACTGTGCTTATAAGTCGTACGGCTAGGCCGCATCAGTGTGACTTTCCAAATCAATAAGCGTACATCTGGAAAACAGTTCTCAGTGTGTGGGCGTCCCCACTTTACATTTGGCACTAAGACCCAAACAATGTCACATCTTCTCTCCTGTGGCAGATGCTTCATTAATTAATATATTCCTTTAATCTTTGTTCTCTGCTCTCCTGTGGCAGAGATTCCTTTTCTTAAAAAAACAAACTCAAAACAACACTTAGAACAAAATCTCTCCTTACAAAATTGGATTTAAAACATTATGTTTTTCTTAATAAATCTAGTTTAAAAATAGAATACACCTTTTCTCAACTAAATAAATCTCAAATAATTTAATTTTCCAAAACCAAATCTTTTAAAATAACTTTTCAAATAAAACCTCAGCTTTTTATAAAATTTCGACAGCACTTCCCTTAAAACTCGGGGTTAGCCACCCTTTTTCGGGTCCCAACTGAACTATTTTCAACATCTTTTCAATCGAGAAATCAAATACATATTCATCAAATTCAGTCACAAACACAACTCAAACTCATCATTCAGTCATTTCAAACAATCATAAATTATTTACAAATACCCACTAGACTTCCATGGCATTCATAGTTTAAAAACAGTTAATTTCAAAACAAAATCCCCTACCTCCGTATGAAATCAAAATCAACAAAAGTTTTGGAAAAACTTTTTGACCGAGCTGCTGAAGAGAAAAACGTCAAGAATCGTCTGTGCCTCCTAGAACTCCAATTGGCCGAACTCAAGAGAAAGGGGAGCTATATTACCGTCAGCTTCCACCGAACAAAAATAACGTCAACGCGTAGAGGAGGAAGATACGAACACTTTTACCGGATTATTTTTTTTATTGAAATTACAGATCAAACCCAGAAGTTTTACGGTGCCATAGCTTCTCTCATTCTCTCTCACGGTTTTCTTTCTCTCTCGGTGCTTTCTTTTCATTTTCTTATGGTTTTGGTCATGAATAGAAGAAATGAAGAAGGTTAAGGATAATACATTACAACATTTTGGGTCTATGGCCACGGTTTTTTTGGTCACGGTAAAAAACCGTGACCATAGACCCTCTATGGTCACGGTTTTTTACCGTGACCACAAAAAAAAACTATGGTCACGGTTTTAAGAAAAAGGGTGACCATAGAGTACCTATGGTCACGTTTTTTTAAAAAAAGGTGGTCTAAAAGGGTCTATGGTCACGGTTTTGGGGGGTGACTTAAAGGAGTCTATGGTCACGGTTTTTTACAGTGACCAAAAAGGGTCTATGGTCACGGTTTTTCAAAAAAGGGTGACCTAAAAGGGTCTATGGTCACGGTTTTGGGGGTGGCCTAAAAAGGTCTATGGTCACGGTTTTGGGGGTGACCTAAAGGGGTCTATGGTCACGGTTTTTTATAGTGACCAAAAAGGGTCTATGGTCACGGTTTTTCAAAAAATAGTGACCTAAAAGGGTCTATGGTCACGGTTTTGAGGGGTGACCTAAAGTGGTCTATGGTCACGGTTTTGGGGGTGGCCTAAAAGAGTCTATGGTCACGGTTTTGGGGGGTAACCTAAAGGGACCTACGGTCACGGTTTTGGTGAGTGGCCTAAAAGAGTCTATGGTCACAGTTTTTTGAAAGGGTGACCTAAAAGGGTCTATGGTCACGGTTTTTGAGAGTGACCTAAATGTATCTATGTTCTATTTGCTTAAATATGAAAGCTAATTATTTTATTTAAATAAATTATCTTTATTATTATTATTTAATTTATATTTAGCAAATCCATTTTTAAGAATATAATTAATTTAATGTATATACATAGGGTGCAAAAAAAAAGATTACATTGACGTTCAATTTTTTGTATTGCCACACCTTAAAAACTACTCAAACCATTCAGCATTCATCACAAAAATTAAATAAATACAAGTATTTTTATTAAATAGCATGGCAGTTACATTCTTAACTCTTAAGTAATTATTATTTTTATAAATTTTAATAAATTCCATTCACATACATAAAGTAAAATTAGATAGCCAATTAAGTTTTTTTGTAATCAACACTTTCGTGTGTGTCTGTTTGTGTGCATTTTCCTTATATTGTTACTATATATAAAATATGAAATCTTCATCTTTGTTGTGGATTTTTCTTATTAATAATGTGATGATTAATTTTAGAAAAACCAATAAAAAAATGTATTTAGCTGTACAATATCATTTTAACTTATATTGATATGTTTGTATTTGTCTTATAATTTTATTATCGAATTGGAAAAGTGAGTGCATTTGAAAAGAGTGTCCCCCCAAATTTACCCATTCCCTCCCCAAATTTCCCCATTCCCTCCTCATCACCTTCTAAGTTCCTAAGTTAGGGTTAAAAGAAATTAGAGAACCATAGAAGCCGTTTCCATGCACGTCCATTAGAAGCCGTCGCTCCTCTCTTCACAAACACACAAATTCATCGCTCCTCTCTTCTTCTCAAATCGAGCCACAAATCGAGTAGCTGCTGCATGCGTCCTGTAGCCACCGTAGCGATGGGTTCAACCACCACAGCCCCCATCGCTCCTCTCTTCTTCTCTGAGGACCATAGTCCATAGAAGCCACAAATCGAGCAGCTGTTGCGTCCTGTAGCCACCGCAGGGACGGGTTCGACCACCACAGCCCCCACCACTCCTCTCTTCTTCTCTGAGGACCATAGTCCATAGAAGCCACGAATCGAGCAGCTGCTGCGTCCTGTAGCCACCGCAGTGACGGATTCAACCAACATAGCCCCCACTGCATCGTTGTCGTCGCTGAGCTCGCCTTCTCTGTGTTTGCCGGTGTCGCCTCCTCTACGGTTGCCGTTGCTCGCCTTCCTCTTCACTGTCGGTAAGTAATAATTTGTTCACAAACTTTGCAGCCATTTCCTCGGCGTCTGCTTGCTGGTTTAGGGTTTAGAAGTTGATTTTCTGATTAGCTGGATTAGCTGGATTAGCTTAGGTTATTGTTAGTAATTTGTTAATAATTCATTTGCTGAGTAGCTGGATTTTCTGAGGTTATTGTTTGCTGGAATAGATTTATTTGTTTTTTTCTTATTTTCTCTTCATGATTTTTTTTGCCCAGGTTATTATTTGCTTGCTGAGCTTATTGTTTGTTGAGCTTATTGTTACTCTATTCGTGATTTGGTTGTTATTTCTGATTTTCTGTTCATGATTTTTTTTTGAGGTTATTATCTTGTTGAGCTTATTGTTATTCTATTCATGATTTGTTTGGTGAGCTTTTTTGTTGCTGAGCTTAATTTATTTTGTCATTGGTTGCTGAGTTTATTGGTTGCTGAGGCCTTTTTTGTTGTATGTTACAGGCAAAACCCAGTCGCCGGTCACCAGCTTCGAAGGCCACCGTCCGTCGAAGTCTTGCTCCAACACGTGAAGCTGGGCATCAGCCCCGCTAGTGTGCATAGCCCTCAAAGCTCTTCGTGTCAGCACTCATTCACTCCATTGAGTATTCCAAGTAAGTTTCTTTCTTTTCATTTCAATTTAATTAGTTTAGTTTTTACAATTAGCTAAGGTTTTTTCAATTTGATCTCATAATTTCAATTCTAATGAGCATTGATCTGCATTCGGAGAGTCCCTTTAGGTTGCTCTTTAGCTAGATATCATATACTATGATTCTAATTGAAAGTGTACTATAATGATGAAAGGATACCCTGTAATCCAAGAATGAATGGAATGCAAGTTTGACTTTTAACTTTCAACTTTTAAGGCTTGTAATTTGTTCATTCATTACCTAGGGGCATATACTTGTAATCTATTGTAGCACTACTGCTGCTGCTGCTTCTATTAATATGTCTAGTTAATTTAGAGGAATATTATATGTATGATGCATTCATGCTTGTCTCCCATTACATTCTCCTTTTAAATGCGGCTGGTTTTTATAGTTTTAGTATATAAGTTTTCTAATTTGCTAATTTAATATTTTATTGTTTTTTCTGACTTTCTTTTCATGATTTTTTTTGCCCAGGTTATTATTTGCTTGCTGATCTTATTGTTTATTGACGCCTGACGCGAGTAGTGCACCAAATGATGTGCGGCGAAGCATTCCTCCTTTATTTGGATCGAACCATGTATCAAAGGATATGGAAGTAAGTACTGTTCAAAACTTCTAGTTAATTTGTCACATGGTATTTTTTTTTGAGAACTTAATTGTCGTAGTGATAGCTAATTGCAAGAATAATGGGATTGAGTTTACAAAGTTGAGTGGAATTAGTTTCTTCTGTTAAAAATTTTCTTTGATTAAACTCCATGATAGTGTTACTTGATTAGGTTGTTGTTTGATTAGGTTAGCTTAGTTGAATTAGGTGGTTAGGTAGTCAATTGATTTTGTAGTGGATTTAGGTTTGAACTCTAATGTTTATTCTATTTGAAATTGGTTTTCCTGTGCTGGTAATGACTTGCCCTGTTCTAATTTAGTTTCATGCTGCTGCTTCATTGATCTATCCTGTGCTAAATTAGTTTGCTTGGTGCTGTTGATTAGGTTTAAACTGTTATTGATCCTATGTTGCTGTTTCATTGTTTTATTTTTGTGCTAAACTGGTTTATATGATGCTACTGCATAGTATTATTGCTGCCTTATTCTTGTGTTGGTTGCTGCTGGAATGAACAAATTCTGAATTATTTGTGCAGTAGTGAATTTCTGAGTGTTAGCTATCAATACTGCTGCATTCTTGCAATAGCTGCTGTTTGAAGTGAATGATGATTGTGAATAATTCTTGAGTGTTACTGTGGATGAATGTTTCCCTTCTTTTGCTGCATATGTATTGCATCATCAAAACCATTTTTGCTAAATATCTAACATGTTTATTTCTTTTACGTGCAGGAAGACATGATGTGATGAAGAAAATATGTTCCATACAAATATCACATGGGATGTGTCTTACAATGACCTTAATTACTTATGTAAATGTAATATTTTGATGTGTTATGTACTTTTTGAGGTATTACATGTAATTGGAAAATTTTCACTCTATTTGGATTTGTGTTGTTTAGACTAAAGATTAAACATATTTATCTTATAATGAAACTTTTATGATTTAGATTTATTTAATTTCTTATTTTTAGATTTATTTTGTGATTATTATAATTTTGGGATGTGATTATAATTTAAAAAAATTGAATCTCATAAACAACAGGCTATAGTCATCGTTTTAAAAAACTGTGACCATAGATAGAGCTATGGTCACTGTTTTAAAGAGGGGTGACCATAGAGGCTATGGCCACGGTGAAAAACCGTGACCATAGATAGGAATAAGAGGCTATGGCCACGGTGAAAATCGTGACCATAGATGGTCTATGGTCATAGTTTTAAGGAGGGTGACCATAGAGTCTATGGCCACGGTGAAAATCCGTGACCATAGATAGGCTATGGTCACGGTTTTAAAGAGGGGGTGACCATAGAGGCTATGGCCACGGTGAAAACCGTGACCATAGATAGGGCTATGGTCATGGTTTTAAGGAGGGGTGACCATAGAGGCTATGGCCACGGTGAAAAACCGTGACCATAGACAGGGCTATGGTCACGGTTTTAAGTGGGGTGACCATAGAGTCTATGGCCACGGTAAAAACCGTGACCATAGATAGGGCTATGGTCACGGTTTTAAGGAGGAGTGACCATAGAGGCTATGGCCACGGTAAAAACCGTGACCATAGCCTTATCTATGGTCACGGTTTTAAGGAGGGGTGACCATAGAGGCTATGATCACGGTGAAAACCGTGACCATAGATAAGGCTATGGTCACAGTTTTTTACCGTGACCATATGGTTACGGTAAAAAAACGTGGCCTAAAGTGTCAGATTTTGAAAATTAAAACCGTGACCATAAAAACTGTGATCATAGGCCTTTTTTTTTGTCGTGATAGTGATTTGTGGTGTTTAAGGTTACGTTAGGTGTCAAAGTTGGATATATACATATTGCATTAAAGCCACGTTTCATGATTATAAGGGAATGGTTATATGTATTAAAGGGTTACAAGCCACGTTCCCCTTTAATGATGATAATGAATTATTATAAGTAAATAGATATATATATTATGTATATATGTAACAAATCTTTCTTTTTTTTTTCTTCCATGGCTTCGGCCACTAATAATAATAATAATAATAATAATAATAATAATAATAATAATAATAATAATAATAATAATAGTTTATCCTTTTTTAAGAATATCTCATATTAATAAAAATTATTTAAAAAATTTTAATAGATTTTAAACTTAAAATATTATAAAATTTATTTAATTATTTTTAGAAAAATAATTTTCTTTAAATATAATAATAAATTATGAATAACTAATTATTTAATTTTTTAAAAATTCGGGGTGTTATATTTGGCATCTCAAGTTGCAAACCATAAAACTCTCAAAAAATCGGACGATTCTCTTGGTTCATCGGTTAACCGTCGGTTCGATCGATTTTTTCACCGGTTCTTTGCCAGTCAGTTTTCGATGTTATCCAGACCGGATAGGTGACCGATTCTCGGTTATTCCGGTTGAACCAGCCGATCCGATTCGGTTTTCAGAACCATGGGTAAAACATTTTAAATATCACGTTAGGTAGCCAGTCATTAAAAAGTCTAACGAGACGGTCATCAATTTATCTCCTGAAGTCATTAACGATTTTGTAACAAAAATAGAATAAAAAACTAACATGAGTCACAACTGCTAAATTGGGAGACTAAATTAAGTCAAAATTTTGAGTATCAAATTGAAAAGAAAATTACATATGACTTTTTAAATACTAAATTATCTTTAACAAAAGTTTTTTCCTATCATCAGAGAAAATAAAATAATAAAAATAAAGGATATAAATTAGAAAAATACATAAAATGAGAATAATAATATCAAATTTAGAAATGACGTCACTTTTTTAATATTAAACCAATTTAAAGCTAATTACTGATCTGAAATGGGTTGGCAATTTCCTATTTAAAAGTCAAAAAAATAAATACATTTCCGTCTATTTTATTTGTCTAAATGATCACGATTTAATGCGTTGAATTGACTTATTTAATAATCGTAATTATTACCATGATAAAATTTAATTAAAAGTTAACATTTGAAATTGGTTTATCAAATATTAGATGTTTTATTAAATATTAAATAGTAAAAGTTGGATTTATGCTAGATCTTTAAATCCTTTTAAGTTTATTTGGTTGAAAAGTAAAGCAAATGAAAGGAAGATGTATTATACCTCAAAAGGAGAAAAAACGAAAAAAGGAGAGGGGTTATATCTCTTGAAAACATAGTCAAGATATTTTTGTGCACTAAATTATATATTTTAATTTTTTTAGGGTATTTTTTAATTTGGATAGTCAATAACTAATCTTTTTTTAAATTAGAGTTTTATTTAAGAGTTTGTTGGTGGTCACTAAATTACTACATATACACGATAGAATTTAAATTTTTAACATTTATTTAATCAAACTAGTAAACTAACTATTAGATTATGTCATGTGGGTTACTTTTCTTTCTCTTTATTATAAAAATTAATAACCAAAACTAAAATGCCTTTGTAACTACAATATAAATCAATACAATTGATCATTGGAAGGAAATATTTGGCATCTTCACCAAATTTATTATTGGTTATTGAACTTTTTGAGGAGTAAAATATCTAATCTACTATTAATTTTTTCCCTTCATTTGATAAAATATTATTAATTAATATTATTAAAATTTGGTGATCCTGATTTATCGAAATGATTTTCTTAAAAACAGATTTTGTATCTAGTATTTTAAGAACATATTTATTTAACTTTTACGAAAATTTCTAAATGTATTGATATATTAGTATTTTAGTAATTTTTAATATTGATCTTAATTATAAAAAAAATATATAATTAAGATCAACGATTAAATTATAAATATTTTTTATTTATTATTCTTTTTTAAAATTAAATAAAAAATTATTACTACTTTTTAAAATCTTAACGAAGTACCCGAAACAAAAAGACAAATTTGGCACCTGACCTCACTTTACAAAACCGATGACAAATCATCATGGGGAGTTGTGTCCTCACTATCTACTGTTTGCATATCATTCCATGTGACATAAAAACGTTAATCTGAAGTACAGGAGGAGATAAAACCTTTTACAGTTCTTTTATGAGTAAATTATGGTGTTGAAAAGAAGATAGTTTCAAAGATTGAAAAAGAAAGGAAAAAACTCAAAACATAGTTGATAAAATATCTAAGAGTTAATTAGTCCTAATTAGTAATTACCTCAATTTGCAAATTCTATTTACTATATCGGTATTTATGTGATTGTGTCCAATATTTTTTATTAAACAAATAAAAGAGAATTGATGGTTTGGTAATTTTGTCACATTTTATTTTTTATTTTTAGAGATTTTTTTACTGTTCTACTTTTCAAAATTCTTATAATTTGTGACTTTGTGCCAGAATTTACTTATTTACGAAATGTACTCGTTTTTTTTAGTATGAAAAAAGAGATATATGCAATATTCTTTTTAAAGATACAATATACAGGTAACATCTTACAATCTTAACATATAGTAATTACTTTTTTTAAAAGAATCACCTCTATTTTTTTTTTGGGTGACTAAAATCACCTCTATTTATGATTTCTAAGAAGAATAGAAGACTCTCCTAAATTAAAACAAAATATTTATTTATCTTCTATTTCTTAATACATTTTTTGTTTTTGTCTCACGACCATAGTATCTACTATTGAAAATCATAAATAATCTTTTGCTGGTTTATAAGCAATCCAATGGATGTGCCAGTAGATTTAGAATTTAAAACAAGGAAAATAAATTCCCAATACCTAATTTAAGGGAATAATATAGTCCCTCATCCATAACCACGTTATCTAATCTGCATCTTAATTTTAAATAAAGTTTATATAATACATTAGAAATCACAATACCAAACAAAAGAAAACGCTCAACAGAAGTTAGCTGAAATGATTGGAGCGCTGTGTGAATTTTATTGACATCGTCAATTGACCAAACTGAGAAGTGTCTTGAAAATGAACTCCATTGTTTACTAACTCATCTTGCGGTGATCTAGACTTCCACAACTAACCATTTGTCAATCAAACAATCAATTAAAACAAAAACAAATAACATAATCTTCAAGAAAATTGCTTCATAGTGGGGAAAAAGAAAATCAATGTGCGAAATTATAGGTGACAAAAGTAATTTTAGTCTTAAACAGTCTCCTAATTTGTTAGTTGTTATAATCCATATTTAACAAACTGATCATATTGCATAGAATTTCCGATCTGTAAAAATCAATTCATCAATCACTCATATTCATATTTTAAACTTATTTTTAATGTATATCATAAATTGATAAGTCATATATTAAATTAGTCTGTAAAAATTTTTTTATCAATAACTCATATATTCATATTTTAAACTTATTTTTAATGTATATCATAAATTGATAAGTAATACATTAAGTTAGTCTGTAAAAAATTTTTAGTGAAACATTTTAGTTCTTAACAAATTTTAATTATTAAATCAGTGTCAAACTTTTATTTTATTAAACAAATTAATTTTCATATCAAATTATCGAGTATATAGATATGCTAATTAAAGAATGTTAAAATTTTTTAAGAAGCATTATACTTTTATTAAATAATGACATAAATTAATTTGTTTAATTTTTTTAATCAAAATTTGATGTGAGATTGTTATAACAAAATAAGCGAGTATAAATTGCGAGTATAAATTGATTTAGTGATTAAAATTATCGAAGATTAAACTGTCTTGTTAAAATCTTTAGAAATTAATGTAAATATTTGTCTAAATTGGTAATTGTGGGAAGGGGTAATTTACTTGGTGGGTCGCGGGAGCACGAAGTAACATGCAGGGCACCTAATCAAGCCGTTGATGTTGCAAGAGTTGCAGTTTCTAAGCCCACTCTCCATTGAATAAACCTTGTGGCTCCCAAAACACTCGTCGCAAACCACGAATCTCATCCCTCCACAGAATTCGCACGCGTACGGCTGCGACCTCGGCAGCCGTTCGATCATTCGCTGAAGTTCTCCGCTCTCGTATAACCGCCGCACGTCCTCGGCGCCGCCAACGTACACGCCGCCGACGAACACGCACGGAAGGAGCATGGTGCTCCGGCGGCCGCCGCCGAGGAGCGCATGGAGCTCGTCGCGGAATCTATCGTCGATTGAGACGTCGCGCTCGTCGACTGCGACGCGGAAACCGCGGAGGATGGAGCGGACGGCGCGGCAGTCATCGAAGGTGCGGCGGACGATGCGGAGGCTAGTGTAGTAAACGACCACGGAGCCGGCGTCGGAGTCCGGCGGGAGTGGCGGAGAGGTGCGGCGGACGGTGGTGGCGGTGGAGCGTGAGGAGAAGGAGCGGAGGAGGGAGGTGGTTATGCGGAGGCGGCGGAAGATTGATTTGGGTGACTTGGGAGAATCAGGTTCGGGTATGGGTTCGGATTGGAGAAGGGTTTCAATGTCTTTGAGGGAAGAGCAAGAAAAACCTGAGGACTTGGATCGGATCAGATCTGCGGGTCGGGTTTTACGGTGTGATTTCAGCCATGTGGTTGGCCATATGGTCATGGTGCTTTCAGGTTTGTTAGTGATAGTGACTGGAGAGAGAGAGAGAGATCCGTACGGAGTGGATACTGTAGAGTGTGATTAGTGATGTAATGAAAAGACAGAGGGGATTAAAAAGAAGTGTATGGGAGGTAATATTTGGAATAATTATGTCATTAAAGGAAGGATGACATTTCGTCGTTATTAAAATATCACTACAATATGAAGTTATTTTATTTTATTCTTCATTTTTGCTTGCTTTGCTTGTTCACGTTTTGCAGTAGAGATTGCTGCATTTTTTGTGCGATTTTGGGAATTTTATCTGATTTTTTTTTGTAAGGTTGTGAAACTTAAATTGGACATAAAACTGTTTAAGCTATGGATTTGAAAGTTTAGTCATTCAATCAAAATTCAATAAAAATAATTATAAAAAATAATAAATATACGCATAAAGTGAAAAAATATAAATATAAAAAATTATTTTAATGTGAAGTTGATAATTAAAAATAGTTAAATAATTAAATAATTTTTATTTATCAATTTTACATAAAAATAACTGGTAATAAATTTTTGTTTAAATATAAATAATTAAAATATGTTTTCATGATTTACCAAAAATATTATATTTTATTATATTAAAATAGATTCAATGGTTGCACGATAAATGTTTGTTGCTTACATAATTAATATTTTTTTTGTGACTGCTTATATAATTAATATGATATTTTATTAATATGGTTGATACAAAAAAAACTAAGAATTTAATAAGATACATAAGTCCATATTTAGTTCTCCCATCTAGAAATAATATTAAGTGAAAAAAGATTGAGATAAGAAAAATTTTAACTTTTATTTAGTTTGTTTAACATATAATCTTTTGACATTTATCAACAATGAGAAATATATACTTGATTACATATTTTTATTGATGAGAATTGTAAGCTACATAGTAAAATTCTTAATTTTTGTTATATATATATATATTTTTTAAAATAGATTTGAGGTGTCTTATAAAATTTTTGTACTTTTATATGAGTAAAAA
Organism: Arachis hypogaea; assembly: GCF_003086295.3. Lineage (NCBI taxonomy): Eukaryota > Viridiplantae > Streptophyta > Magnoliopsida > Fabales > Fabaceae > Arachis > Arachis hypogaea. Next base: position 19,848,214 of record NC_092045.1, read on the forward strand.
ATTGATAAAAAAATATTTTTTGTTACTTTAAACACGTGTATCATCTAATGACACTTGTTTTGATCATTTGAAAAATATTTTGGATGTGCATGATTTATTTATTATATGTCACGATAACTTTTTTTATGTACGTTATTTTGTTCATATTTTAATCTTATTGTTTAAGATAGAATCAAAGTAACCCATAATGCAGTGGATAAGATTATTTGGAGAGCATTAAGCATGTGAAAAAAGCTAATAGTAGAACAATTAAATTTAAAGAATGTTATATCCGATATCGAGAAGCTTAAATATACAATTAAGTAAGACTTGTCTGATCTTTTAAATTTTTGAAATGTTCTAATTTTTAGTTGCGAATAAATTTTGAATTTTTTTCGGATATTTATTCTAATTGACTATTTCATCGAAAACTTACAGCAGCTTGCTAAACAAAAGCTAAAAGAAAAAAGAGTAAGGGTATTACTGGCATAATATCTACAATTGGATTCAAAAAAGCATAGGCTTCGGATAATTTTGTCAACAGAAAACTACTTGAATAAAGAGCGGAGTTAATATGAATACAGACCACGCCCCAATCTACCCCCTGGAGGAATGTGTGCTTCTAAGATCTCTTTTATACTGTGGCCAATCCCGAAGTTGGTTCTATACATGTGACCAGCTATCAGGAAAAGAATCGCAATAGCTAAATGATGGTGCACAATATCAGTCAGCCATAAGCCCATGAGTGATTCGGCGGATTTGGATTCCTATATATCCACTCATGCGGTACTTCACTGTGTGATATATATAAGATCCATCTGTATAGATATCATCATCTACATCCAGAAAGTCGTATGCTTTGGAAGAAACTTGTACAGTTTGGGAAGCGGTTTTGATTGATCAAAAAGAAGAATCCACTTCAACCGACGAAACTTTCGTTATTGGGTTAGCCATACACTTCACATGTTTCTAGCGATTCACATGGCATTATCAAATGATACAAGTCTTGGATAAGAATCTACAACGCACTAGAACGACATTGTGTCTATATACTTGTTACAAATTTTTTGTTTCCTCAATTTTAAATAGGGGTGGCAGTGCAAAATCCGCTCCGCCGTCCTGACATGCATATACTATCCGCTCTTATTATTATCCGCGGATAGTAAATAGCAGAATCCGAACTCGTCCCTGCGGGTATTCCTCCCACCCCGACTCATCCCTATAAAAATTAAATATTTTAATTTTTATCTATTTATATATAAATTAAGACAAAAATTTAAAATTTATAGATAAATTAAAATACAAACATAAAATTTATACAATGTCATTAGCTAAAATAACTTGAAATTAAAAAAAATATTGTTAGATCACTACAAATTTAACACCATAATAAAGAAATTACAATATTAGATATAAAATGATATTCAACCCTTATTCTTGATCACTTTTAACATCTTCATCATCATTAAAAGATTGCAAATCAAGATTTAAACCTGAAAATTAAAAGAGATAACAATTAACAAATTAATTGGTACTATGAAAAAAATTAACATAAATGAAGATTAATTAATATATCACCTTTACTTTCCAAAGGTGTCCACAACCAACTTTGACCACACATCAAAGCTTCAATTATGTCTTGTTTGAGCTTTGCACGATGAGGAGAAATCACATGACCACTTGTACTAAAAGCAGATTCAGAGGCAACAGTGGATACCGGAATAGCATATATATCCTTAGCTATTTTTGCAAGAACTTTAAATTTCATCTGATTGTTCTTCCACCATTTCAAAACATTAAAGTTAGGATCATTTGGAGGATGAATTTCCTCCTCAAGATAATGATCAAACTCAACATTCACATATGAACTCCTTGTCATTTTTCTTCTTTTAAGATACACCATGTAATCATCACCCCCAAATAAACTTGCATTTCCACTTTCATTAAGTTCTTTTGTATCAACACCAACACCGACATGTGACACATCAGAACTCATTTTTTGAGTGTATTCATTAATCAACTCATTACACAACTGATGAATTCTATCAACTTGCTTGGAGCATTCTGTTAGATCTGGATACATTTTTTCAAATTGAAACTCAACCCCAACCATCTTGTACCTAGGGTCTAAAACAGCAGCAACACCCATAATGCCATGAATTTCATCCCAATACTTTTCAAATTTCTTCTTCATGTTAGATGTCATATTAGCAATTAACAAATTAGCAGAAATTTTTCATTCATCCAATGACACTTTTATTTTACAAACCAAGGTAAAATAAAAATTAGCAGTCAGAAATTTAGACCCAAAAAATAGTTGAGTAACATCATAAAATAATTTCAATCTGTCACATATTTTCTTCGCAAGTTCCCACTCCTCATTACTTGGCACAGTTTTATATTAGGGTTCCTTCTGTCTTAACCTAGGAAAGACAGCTTTATACAACAAAGCAGTTTCTAACATCAAATAAGTTGAGTTCCAACGCACTATAAGTCAAATGATATATATAGTCTCTCCATCCTTACCTAGAGATCTCGCGTTCGAATCTCACTCCTAATTTAAAAAAAAAAACAATTTGTTATTATATTAATATATATATATATATATATATATATATATATATTATCCATAAATAAATTAAAAAATAATATTTTTTTAACAATCTCTCACTTGGACTATACATATATGTTTTTCTGAGATAATCACATATTATAAAATTTATATGTGCATCTGAACACTATTTTTTTTATTACTTTAATAATCTAGTACGTCTTATATATCAATTATGGAATTACCGCAGCTCTTATCACATTAGTGTCGCGATAAAACCACGATGATCACTATACTAATATACTTAATAACATAGATCAAATTTGGATGAAAAAATTTAGAAATTACATGTAAAATGATCTCATGCATGTCTATTTTCAACATGTTTACTTTAATCAATTTTATGAGATCATGAGTCAAAATGAAAACAAAATTGAATACTTTATTTCTGTAGAAATATCTATATTCATAAATTTCTCTAAATGTGAGCATTCAAATGTACACTTCTACTGAAATAATATATCATAAAATGATATAACACCCATATAAATAGTATCCGAGTTAATACTCAAAATGGCCCCTGAAATTTGACCTCGACTCAATTTAGCCATCGAATTTTTAATTGGCTTTAATTGTACCATAAAATTTTGACCCGTGACTCAATTTGGCCCTTCAGTCATTTTTCATTACCGAAAATCTGACCTGGAAATTTTAATTGACACCTGACACTGTAATGGTTAGATGACGTGACCAAATTCTTTAAGACATCAATTTAACCCCTCACAATTTGAACATAAAATCTAGCCGTCCCAAGTCCCCAAAATCGTAGTAGTTTTTTCAAGAGTTGGAAATGATGTTGGGGAGTAGCAGCCAAGACTCAGGTAGTTCTAGTAGAGCTTGTTCGCATGGTGGCTGAATAAAGAACGCACACCATGACAGAGGTGGGAAGGTTCCGCATTGGTGCGGTTGTCGGTTGCAACCTGTTTTTCAATGGTCTGAGACGGATTCAAATCTAGAGAGACCATTTTATGGATGCCCTAACTATAATGTGAGTTGGTTGAATTGTTGTAACTTAATTCTGTGTCTTATTTCTGAAATTCTTCTTGATTTTGTAGTTATTCTTCTTTTTGATTATTTTTGGATTTTGGTATTGTAGAGTACCAATAAGGGATTATGCGACTTTTTTAAATGGGAAGATGTTGAAGAGGAAGAAGGCATAATTGAGAGAAATAAAACTCCAATTAATGAATATCATTGAAAAATATCTCTGGGATGAAAAATTAGTACAGTTGAAGCTGAAATTAGAATCTTAAGGATGTGAAATATTATGTTGTCTGTGTTTGTCTTTTTTTTGGATTTGTGATTGTAGCATATGGATTAAGTAGGATAAAATATATGTAAATGTGATATCAATTATGTGAATGAAATATTGTTACGTATTTGATTTTTTTTATAGAGCTGGAAGTTGATGACAAAATAGAAATGGGATTTTATGTTCTCTTGGGTAATGATATATCCTGTGAAAGTTGTTTAAAATTGAGATTATATGAAAGATGTATAAAATTTTACAAAATAAGTTATAAAAAAACAAAAGATAGTAATTCATTTAGTAATTCATAGTGATTAATCATTGTCATCAGTGATAAGCAATCTTAGCAATAGCAGTATCTGTAACATACCACAATATCACACATAACATAGTTTCAAAATATCCTTGTCAAAACAGAATACCCTACATAACAGAGTCTCAAAATATCAAAAGAGCATAGTTTAAAATGGCTCTCTACAAAATATGTCCTACACAATTTCTTCTAGTCAACATTGTAAATCATATTCTATTTTGTTGTTGGTGGTGTGGAGCGGGTGGGGACGAATTTCATAAACTCTGCCAAGCATGTAGCTGTCTCGGAACTTGCTCATTACATTGAGTCCACCTTGGAAGTTGTTTTTCTCTTAGATTGTAGCTTTTCAGGCCTTGTCACCTGTTGTGGAGGTGGAGATGGTCTAATGGAGGGACCTAGTAAAATTTTTAATGTAATTGAAAATCAACATAACCCAATAAAGAAAAATCAATATATAATCAAATAGTATCAACCAATTGGATCTAACTAACATTTAATCGTGCATTATAAACCAACATAAACCAATCAACAGTTAATCAAATATTAGAAACCAATCATTTCCTGTTCTTGATTTTCTAGCTGTGAGTAAGTTGGTTAGGTGAGTTCAATCTCTAAATCTAATGCATCATCAACAACTTGAAGTGGTGCTAATAGAGCATTTGCAGTAATCTCACCAGCTTGTGTGTCAGTAGTAGCAACATTTGCTAGGTCTGTAGTCTTTTCAGCCTTAGAACTTTTTGATATTACAACAATAGCTACTGCTGCAGTAGCAAGGGCATTAGCAAGGTCATTAGCCTTCTTGTGAGTACAACTCTTCTTTGTGTGCCCTCTCGTACCACAGTAAATATATGTGAATTTCTTGTATTGCCTCTTTAACTTAATTGAAGTTTTTGACTTCTTAACACCATAGGGCTCTTCATCGGCATCCTTCCTTCTTTTTTTTTTGGTTATTGGCCTGGCTTTTTCCTCATTTTGGGTGCATGAGGCCTGTTGTGTTGACTTCTCTCCCAATGATCCTGCTCTGGTATTGGATTGAGAGAGTGCCTGTAGGTATTTCAAGATTTTGATTAATTATGGAGATAGTTACACATGCATGGACACACGACATGCTTACAAAGACAAATATTATGAAACAGTACTCAAAAATCTATCTAATCAAATGGTATAAATAACTAGATACCAATTACTAGTTAAACAAATAACAAGACTTAATTAAATACAAATCAGTCACTATCTATTTCAAAATCTGTTTAATTAAATGATATAAAAAATAGGAACCACTAGTTAATAACAACTTTATTATCTATTATTTGCCAAAACCTGCAAGTGAAAATGCTCTTTCCTAAGTCAACGACCATATTGGTAGGCCAATCCTGAATCTTTGATACTCTTCATCTCCACTCCAAACTGGTGTCTATTTTTGAGATTTTTTTCGGATTTTCTGCAATCTACTGTGTTGTATTGGTGAGAGTTTACTAACTTGGAGGGATAACTTGACCTTGTTTTTTACAATCGACCGCATCATAAATATCTAAACCTCCTCTAACAGGGTGATTATTGGCCTAGCTCTGTATTCCTTGATCCTTGAGTTAAAAACTTCATAAGCACTGTTACAAATGTTGTCAATTTTTTTAACATGTCGGAAATATGCCCTTGTTCATGCTTCTCTAGGCCACTTATCCAACTATGCCCAAGCTTGCTCGTTAAATCTTGTTAACCTATCCTTCATCCGATCAAAATTATAGCGAGTTGTTTTCCTAGCACACTCCTATAATAGTCCTCTATACTCCTACTCTTTTCACTGTTTGTCAAAATTCTTCTATAAATGTCAGACACAGAATCTATGGTGTACATTGGACATGAGCTCCTTTACTGCTGAAGCCAAACCCTAAACTAGTAGCACATGCAAATTCTATTATCGTGCTTCAAACACACTCCCCAAGTATATTAAATGACCTCAATCAGACCCTACAATTAACTTAATTGAACTCAAATCGACCACCCAAATATTTTAACTATACTAATAACAGTCCTTGCAACAAACATCAATAAAATATATAAATACATTTATTCATTTATCTTTTACATGTCTGACATAAAAGCTCATTTGTTAGCCATGTAGTCACCCAAGTTATCAAGCAGCAGGTAAAAAAATCACTTCCAGTTGTCTTTAGTCTTGACATCAACAATTGCCCACGCAATTGGATTTATATGGTTGTTACCATCTTAAACCACTGCTGGAGGTATTTGTCCCCCAAATCGATCTTCAAGAAGGCTCCATCGAGTCTGATCAATGAGCGGCAGCCAGTCTTGAAACCCTTCTTACATCCATCCAGGCATACATACATTTTTTCAAAGATAGGATCCTCCCCTTGAAGATATGTACCAATCTTTACTGTTGAATCTGGGTTATTCTTAAGTAAAGTCTCTGCATAGTCTCTAACCAAACCATACTGAGCAGCTGCATCACTATAAATAATATTTCTTGCGTCTATTAGCCTCGCTGTGCTTTAAGCTCGGATACCTCCTCAATTTCTTAACCAACTTGCCAGTAAGCCATCTCCTGTTGGAAGCTCTGTTTTTGCTTATCCTAGATCATATGTGTTTATTATTAAAGGCCAGTATGTCTCCTTAGAATATCTGGATGCATAAGTAACCCATGGACATCTAACCATATCCTCATCTTCTTTAGTTGTCCACTAGCATATAGCTCTGACTCTGTAGCTCTTATTCCTTCTAAATTTAATCTCCATACCCTTCTGAATAATGAAATCCCTCCCAAAATCCATAAATTCATTCTTGTTATTGAATTTCATTGCAACTTGAAGCTTTAGTTCACTAAATCAGCCACCCTCAGAAAAGATTGAAAATACATCATCAGCATCATCATCACTCCACTTCTCATCTGAGTTTGGGGAGAATTTTCAATTCTTCAGACTTCCAAGAGTTGTTTCCATCAGAATCATCGTGAATTAGATCATATGCATCATAAGATTCTTGGTTGTTTTCTTTGTTGCCCAACATTTGTAGCTAGTCTACTTCTTCATCTGAATTCTCTACAATAAGACCGTCATTTTTCTCCACTATTTTCTCTTTGTCCTTTTTTAAGGAAGCACCTGGAGTATGCTTCAACTTCAATTCCCTCAATATTGACCCAGATAGGCAACCTTCAATATCTGATTCAATAGAACTGTCTTATGATCCAGGCTTATATAGGCTATCTTCTGCAGATTCGTAGGAGTCATGTGAGTAAATGTCACTACCAATGCTATCATCTAGATTAATATCCTATATTTGTTCCACCACTTTTCTTTTTAGTCTAGCAGAGGACTTGGTTGTAGTAGGAGTTAATTTGGATGAAGTAGCTTTAGATTTGGGTGCTGACTTAGGTGTTGGATTGGGCTTCTTGGGTCCTAATTTGAGTGTGGGCTTAGGTGCTAGTTTGGATGTGGATTTGGACTTAAGTGCTGGTTTGGATGTGGACTTAGGACTTAGGTGTCTTCTTAGGTATTGGTTTGGGTTTAGGTGTGGGCTTAGATGCTAGTTTTGGTTGGGCTATCTTCTTCAATGGGGGTTAGAAGTAGATTAAGGTGAGGGATTGGATGCTGTGTTGGAAGGGACCTCAGCTCTGGAGTTGATAGGTGATTTGCTATAGGTTACAGTAAATTCAGGTGGTTCAGGATTGGTTTCTTCAGAAGGAATGATTGGTATATCATTCTTTGGACTAGGTATGGTCCTTTTGACATCCTTGTCTACACCAGTGACATTAGGCATTAACTCTATCAATTCAGGTGTTTCATCTACTATGGATTGGAAAATTCCATGCTCATATTATATGTGCATTCTTCTCTTATTATTCTTTGCATAGAAATACATCTCTAGCAACTCCTTGTCATGACTTAATACTCGCAGTTCACTTTTTATAGGTCTATTAAGAACAAGTCACCAACACTCAACCATGTTATTATAACCTAGGGCCTTATAATAATCTCTCAGTGAAAATGCATCTAGTAAATTATCATCCAGCCCAGTCAACTCATCAGTGTGATTATTATCATAAATCAAACTACCATTTGGTTTGGTGACAAAACAACCTTCATGATGATACATAATCATTATACCATCATCTATCTACAAATAAGATTCAAAAAGACATAATAGTTAAAAACAACACTAAGTTCAATATATTGAAAATAGTAATTCAGATTATAGACAATTTAATTGAGGTCTAGTTCCAATATAGTGAATAAGTTAATCAATCAAAAGTGTTCTGGCAACCATTACAAAAAAGAGGTGTTAAAACTTGAATTTTAGAGTAGAATATTTTGTTAAAGGTGTCTAGTTTAAATCCAATCTCTCTCATTCAATTCTTTCTAATATTAACATAAATAAATTCTACCAAGACCAAGTTTCTATAATAATAAGAACTTTCACTACTAATTTCAACAAGTTTCTTTGATGTACAGTAATTGTATTCCTTTTACATTGCTCTAATAATTTAAAATGACAAATTTATATGAGAATCATAGTTGCTACAATAATACAATTGTCTAAATATATGTAAGAGTAAAGTATCGTTTTTGTCCCCAACGTTTGGGATAAGTTCCAAAGTTATCCCCAACATTTTAATCGTCCTATTTAAGTCCCTAACGTTTCAAAACTGACTCAATGTTGTCCTGCCGTTAGGAATCCGTTAACAGAATTGACGGCGGGACAAATTGAGACAATTTTGAAACGTTAGGGACTTAAATATGATGAAAACTTTGGGGAAAAAAATGATACGTAGAAATAAATTTTAATTTTATCCTTCAATAATATCAATTTTTTACTATACATAGCATTCAATTATTTTTAATCATATATAAGTAAATTACACTTAATCATATTACTTTCATTTTAAATAAATTAATTTTTTTATAATTTTACTCTTAAAAATTTTTAGCTATCATAAAATGTTTGTAGAATGACTAGTATATAAACTTACAGAAAAAAATAATATATATATAATAAAATATAAATTATACCTTTTGTCTCTAATGTATCAAAATTCTTTAAAATTATAAAAAATAAATTTATTTAAAATGAAAGTAATGTGATTAAGTGTAATTTATTTAGATATAATTAAAAAATAATTGAATACTATGTACAGTAAAAAATTAATATTATTGAAAGATAAAATTAAATTAAAATTTATTTTTATGTATCATTTTTATCCCTAACGTTTTTGTCCTATTTAAATCCCTAACATTTCAAGATCGTCTTAATTTTGTCCCGCCGTCAATTCTATTAACGGATCCTAAGGGCAGGACAACATTGAGTCAATTTTAAAATGTTAGGGACTTAAATAGGATGATTAAAATGCTAGAGACAACTTTGGGACTTATCCCAAATATTGGGGATAAAAACGATACTTTACTCTATATGTAATTATATTCCTTTTATGATTTACAGTAATTGTATTAGAAAACCATGAAGGAATAAGATTGTCATTTTAAATTGATTAATGAGTAATACAATTGCTCTATAAATAGTTGTTCCAATAATAAATATATGTAATTTCAACCAAAAAATAATAGACAAAGACATAAAATGGGATATAAAGGAATAAGACTGTCATTTTAAAATGGAATATGAAGAATCAATCACAGTTCAAACGGACAAAGAATTAAAAGATTCAATTAATCACAGTCACATACATACAAAAAAATTAAACCCTAACATACAAGAATCCTACCATCACCAACAACCATAATCAACCAAAGTCCCTCAAAGATTCATTGATGAAGTAGAGCAAAAAAAAAATGAAAAATAAACCTTAACCAACATTTTGTAAGAAACAGAGTATTGTATGTTGAGAGCAACAATTTTGTTACTAACTTATTTTTGAAGAAATGGTGATTCTCAGGTACTTCGTCCTCACTATCGGGGCGAAACAAGTGAGAAAAATTTCAAACTTCAGTTACAGCGATAACAACAGTTCTTCATTGACTGGACATATACGAGAGGAGAAGGAGGAAGAAGAAGGGTCAATTGGGGTTTTACTTTTGAAGTGGTTAATGTTTGGATTTTTGATTAACCCTCTTTTCATGTCACACGACGTTGTTTCTCAATATTTTAAGCGCCAAAAGTTAAATGACATCGTCTAGACAGTGCGAGGTGTTAATTAAAATTGTCAGGTCAGCTTTTCAGTGGCTGAAAATGACGGAAGGGCTAAATTGAGACACGAGTCATATGGTACAATTAGAGTTAATTGAAAGTTTGAGGTATAAATTGAGTCGGGTCAAATTTCAGGGGTTATTTTGAGTATTAACTCATAGTATCCCCATGAAAGACCTTAAATATTTGTTTCATACTAACCAAATATGCATGCATTTGTAGAGTTTATACTAACTTTCTCACAAAATATTTAAACACTCTTAACCCTCTTATTTAATAACAATTTAAAATAGTATACTACTAACACATTACAAAATCACTCAAGTGTTCTTTTAAATATATATATTCATAATTTGTGACAAGTGTTTATAGTTACCTAATTGAATGTTTTTAAAAAGTATTTTATATTCAAGTGTTTTAATAGAAAAAGTAACAAATGTCTTAATACTTTTTTAAAGAATTCTTTCAATAAGCATATGAATTTATCTTAATATTTAACAAGATTAAAATTAGAATACCAAATAATCTCTAATTTTATTTTTTGACTTCATTTTATATATGTGAACATATAATATTTTATTATAACAAAACTTTTTTTCACTATACTATTTAATAATCTATTCTTAATTTATTCAAATTTTTCCAAGAATACTAACAACGTACAGAATAATTATAAGTGTTCAATCTCGATATCTATTAGAGTACTGCTGATGCATAAAAAAAACATATGCACTTTTAAATTTTATAATTTTTTTGTGATACCTAATGAGACTATACTTACTCTCTTAAAATTTAGTATATAACATTATTTATAATTCTGCATACTATTGAAATACAAAAATAGTAAAAATACACTCATTCACAGTAAATTAATATAAAATAATAATTTGATGAAATATAAAATACTAGTAATAGAAAATTTGCTTAAGTTTATAGATCGAATTCTTTAACTTGCAGTCCATATATTTATTTGTATCTTGCAATACAAAAAAATTTGTGCATAACAATCGTCTTATCATTACTATTGAGAATTATATCTATTTAGAATTACTCAGGATCAAAATATATCATCAATGTTATTATGGTACTAAATAAGTCTTTCCATAAAACTAAAATAAAATTCTTTTTATATCTAATGTCTTATTTTTTAGAGCGACCTTTTACAACAAAATTTATATCTACATATTGAGATGAGAATGACTTAATACTTTCAGGTTATTAATGAGATGAGTCTCAAATGTTGTCATTTATGAACTTAAATATTTTGCTCATGGTACTAATACATAATATCCCATATAAAATAAGATAATTTTTTTTATAGTATATATATTTTCTATCAATTGTCCAAATACTAACCTTCTTTTGAGTCAATTAGTAATTGCATAATTAAATAAAAAATATACAAGAGGTTCAACATTTATTATTGGCCAAACAATAAACTTCCTTTGAGTCCGCATAAATAATAAGCCTTGATTTATTTTTAACTAGTTACCCAAACATATATTTATCATAAACACACACATATATATAACTCTGCAAATATAAACCTTTTTTAGACCGACCAATATTCGTATAAATTACACATCACAATATTTTTAATATTCCAAAGTAAATCAATTTTCACAAAAAATATTATTTTAATAGCATAATATTCAACTAATTTATTCTGAAACTAAATTTTATAAAATAAATGGATATAATAATTTAAATTATTGCTTGTTTCCTTATGTAAATTTCAAAATACTTACATAAAACAATAAGTCAAAAAATATATATAAGAACCACATATGTGAGTATTTATTAATTAATTGTTACTTTATTTGTTTAACACAAAATTAAGTCAGTAACAAAAAAAATCAAATAAAAAATACACAATAACTTTTAAAAATTAGTCATGAATTATATTTAAAATTCTTCCACACAAATTAAAACCAAAGGTGAGAAAATAATAAACAAACAAAAAAATTCTCAATACCCAAATAATACTCACAAACAAATTAAAACAATTAAATATCTTTTATATACTTGTAGGTGTATGTGATACTGTACTTGGGACAAAAACTTTATTCTCTTTTTATTTTGTTCATAAATCATAACCTTGACTCTTCCAATAACAACCAAATTGAAAATCGTTCTATATAAATTTCATGAACAAATAAATCTTATATATTTACACACACCATTGCATATTCTTTCAACGCATGTGTTCCAAAGAAAGAAAAAGTTTTTTTTTATGTATATTTAATATATGTCTTTTAAATAAAAAAATTTTAACCCAAAATTGAATTACTCAAGAGCTTTGGAACATATTCGGTTCGCATAATTGAAAAACATCATGCCAACATAATAAAACTGTGAATGATGCACATATACAAATACATTACTTCTGTCATATACCCTCTTGAATTTATTCATTTAATCAAAATAACAAATAAACCAAGAGAAAATAATGATTAAATTAAAATCCAAATGTGAATATAAATAAAAAATATATGATGTTTTTAATCACAAAAAAATGATTCAATCACCAATACAAATTAAATAATAAAATTGATTCTTTTAATAACTCAATCATGAATGACTCTAATACCACTTGTTAAAAATTTTTAGTTTCTTTAATTCCAAGATCATCAATCTTAAATCATTAAGAAAGAGAGCTCAGAGTGCGAAAGTATACCTGAATTTGCAAGTATAACTGAGAGAGTTTGGTTTTTTAATCTTTCTCAACCAAAGTCTATTGTATTTCTGACAGTGTTGAATCACAACTCTTTTGATAGAAAAAATGTTTCTGAGATGACTTTGATGTGTTAGAGAGCAAAACTCTAAAGTTACTATTTATATTTGAGTATGACACCCATTAAACCTTAAAATCCAAATAAAATAGTATCTCTAATTTTATTCTCATTTAATTCTAAATTAAAAATAATAATAACTTCATTAATCACAATAATTGAGATCACCGTTATATAAGGTGAAATAGTTAATTTATGATTATAATTAATATATGTATTGTAACACCCTAATATTTAAATCCTTATATTCGAGTCATAAGTCAATGATATTACGGTGGTACGACTCTCAGGTGGATCTTTAATATATAAATATAAGTAAATTTGAAAGAAGTATTAATCGAGAAGCCTGAAAAAGAGTAAAAATAAAATCGCGAAGTTGTATCACTCATGAATCGACAACTAAAAGATAAAACGTGAAGTTGAAAGCGATACACAGATAAAGGCATAAAGGAGCTTAAGAGGAGGATAGAATATAAATATATAACATAAGTAAATAGCCACTAGTCACGACCCGGGAAGTTTAGGCCGGTTAGGGTATAGTATAACAGTAGTTGACAATAGTATCTCCTAATCTCTCCCAAAAGAAACACAAGAGCCTCTATAGGCAAGTTCAAAAGAGTTCAATACATAATATAAGCTTTTCAAAATAAAGGTGGAGAGATTCTAATCACAAAATAAAGTAGAGAATATAAAGATCTTCGCCATCTCTCAGATGAACCACAACTCACTTCTAAGCACCTGGACTTGTATCTGAAAAACAAGAGATATATACGGAATGAGAACCCCCGACCCATGGGTTCCCAGTACGGTAAAAGTGCTAAATAAATACAATGCACTGTAATAAAAGCTCACTAAGCATCCTAAACTTCCTTTCACCAAATATTCACCCTATGTTCTTGCTAATCCATAAACTGGCAACTGTCATAAGGAAATGCTAAATCTAATTCATCTTTCTCATGCTTCCCAACTTTCTAACTCTCCAACGAATCAAAATCAGAATCATAAACAAAACTATCACCAATTGTTCTATCTCAGCAATGCTATATCAATACATCATATCCTCACCTGGAGTTAGTGAAATCATTCCCATTGCGTCTACCCAGGGAGCTCAAATTATCTCATTTTTATAATAATCATCATCATTCAATCGCATCATCAATTCATCTCATCAAGAACAACCCTCAGCGTCCATCGACACCAGCATAAGGGACCTCTCAGTTGTACAAACACAAGCAACACAGACAAGTAATGCACAATTAAGGTACAAGTAGAACAAATAGTACATAATCAGGTATATAGCATATATGATATAGCAATTCAAAACAAATAGGCACACCCAAGCAATTCAAATATATGCAAATGATGCATGCCTTCTATTCATACCCTGGGTCGAGCTGTCCGACCCGGGATGTTCTACAGACAAAGCGACCGACCTCTTCAAGTTAGGACAAACCGACCTCCACTCAAAGAGCTCGGCCAAATCACAGGAAAGCCCAATAAAGGGCCCAAATAGAGGAACACGACCCCAATCCAAAGGCAGCCCAAGCCTATAGAGATAAGGGCGGTTCCCATGAAAGATAGAGATAAAGATAAAGATAAGATAACTAACTTAACTTATCTGCAAAGGTCACTCTACACCATTATAAATACACTGGAGCACCCATGTATAACTCATACCCTGATTCTACTCAATACTTGCTTAATACCCTTGCTAACTTAAGCATCAGAGTCCCTTGCAGGTACCCCTCACCCTCCGGGGACGAAGGATCAGCACCACCACCAAGTCCAACAAGTCAGACATGGCAACTCCGACCAGTACAGAAGATCTCGTCTGAGATCGACCTATAGTTTCAGGTAACCCTCGGAACATTGGTGCCGTTACCGGGGAACCTGGAAGTCATCCCATCACCATGGCAGATGACCATGACAACGACCACGCCTCAGATCTAGAGGAAAGAACGCCGCATAAAAATGCGAACGCCACTCCAAAAGACACTTTCCAAATCAACAACAAGAAGAACTCCCCAAACGAGGGAGCCATGGATGCATTCCAAGACCGGTTAAAACAACTTGAAGAAGATGTCCTACGTCAACGAGAGGCCGAGAAGGACCTACAAAGGGAAATAAGGCGACGCCGGGAATTGGAAAATAAACTCCTAAAACTTGAAACCGATATCAAGACAAAAGCCAGCCGATCCACTCCCGAAGATAGCGCTCGCAAGGAGCAAGACCCATTCACCAAGGAGATCATGAAGACAAAAATCCCAAAGGACTTTAAACTCCCAGACATGACCTTGTACGACGGCACTACAGATCCCAGCCATCATTTCAGTAACTTCAGAAGCAGAATGTATCTCACCAACACCTTAGATGCAGTCCATTGCAAAGCCTTCCCAACTACTTTAACAAAAACAACAATTAGATGGTTCGACAACCTCCCTCCTAGGTCCATCTCAAGTTTTGACGACATGGCTAAGAAATTTTTGGCCAGATTCTCCATCCAAAAGGACAAAGCTAAACATGCTCCGAGCTTACTGGGAATCAGACAAGGAGAACAGGAAACCCTGCGCAACTATATGGAAAGATTCAACAAGACATGCATGGATATACAGAACCTGCCAATAGAAGCCGCTATCATGGGCCTCATTAATGGCTTACGAGAAGGGCCCTTTAGTCAATCTATATCAAAAAGTACTCCACATCTCTGAACGAGGTACAGGAATGAGTGGAAAAGTACATCAACATGGAGGAAAACTCCCGACTAGGAGAGACCTCGAAGGCCGGGTTCAACCCTGGGATAAGGATAAAGATTCCAGAAAGAAGGAAGACCGACATGGAGAGAAAATTAAAAAATACCATAATTACACCCCTCTTTGGGTGTCTCTTGTGGATGTATACAGAGAGGTTTGTAACACGGAAAAAATACCACTAGCTTGGCCACTCAAAGGCAAAAAAGGAGGAGGAAATCGGGCTCAATATTGTGAATATCATCGGATCCGTGGGCACTCCACCAATGAGTGTTTCGATTTAAAAAATGCCATAGAAAATCTTGTACGAGAAGGAAAACTAGATCGATATCTGGCCACCCATGATGATGAACAAAGAAAAAGAAGAAGAGTAGAAGATGTCGGACCAACCACGCAATCATCTCGAACACCAGAAAGACATGTCCACATGATACACAGTGGATTTGCCGGGGGAGGAATCTCCAAATCATCTCGTAAAAGACATCTCAAAGACATATATCACGTCGCAGGAAAGGAGGAAGCACCCGACATCCCGGCGATCACTTTTACAAAGGAAGACGCATCTGGAGTCGCATTAGGGCATGACGATCCCATGGTCATCACTATTATACTGAAAAACGCAAATCTTCACCGTACGCTGATAGACCAGGGGAGTTCTGCCGACATATTATTTAAAATGACTTTCGACAAGCTCGGCCTAGAAGAAAAAGAACTCAGAGCGTATCCAGACAGCCTGTTCGGGCTAGGCGATACCCCAGTTCAACCGATGGGATACATCTCACTCCACACAACTTTCGGAAAAGGAAGTCAGTCAAGAACACTCAAAATATATTACATCGTAGTCGACGTAAGTTCAGCCTACAATGCCCTAATAGGTCAGACAACGTTAAATCAGCTCGGCGCAATAGTCTCGACTCCGCATCTATGCATGAAGTTCCCAACTGCAGGAGGAATAGCTACAATAAAAGCAGATCAGAGGATGGCGCGCTGCTGTTACAACGAAAGTTTAAACCTCAGAGGCAGAGGAGAAGAATTTCACACAATTGAGCTCGGTGGAGTTCAGAGGCCGGAAGAGCTTCGCCCACAACCTGAAGGAGAAATAGAGAAAATCCAGATCGGGGATACCCCGGACCAAACAACCAATATCGGCACACTCCTAAAAGGAGTCATAAAAGAATCACTCATACAGTTTCTACAAGACAACGTCGACCTCTTTGCATGGAAGGCCATAGACATGCCGGGCATAGATCCCAAGCTAATGTGCCACAAGCTAGCAGTCTACCCGGGATCTCAGCCGGTACAACAAAGGCGTAGAAAGCTAGGACCAGAACGCTCTCAAGCTGTGGAAGAATAGGTACAAGCTCTACTAGAGGCAGGTTTTATAAGAGAAGTCAAATACCCGCTATGGCTTGCTAATGTCGTATTAGTAAAAAAGTCAAATGGGAAGTGGAGAATGTGCACTGACTATACCGATCTCAACAAAGCATGCCCGAAAGATCCCTACCCACTCCCGAACATCGACGCTCTGGTAGATGCCTCCTCCGGATATAAATACCTCTCCTTCATGGATGCATACTCGAGATATAACCAAATCCCAATGTACCCACCCGACCAAGAAAAAACCTCATTCTTACCCCCAAAGGCAAATTACTGCTACATTGTTATGCCCTTCGGTCTTAAAAATGCGGGAGCCACCTACCAAAGATTAATGAACAAGCTTTTTTCGGATCATATTGGAAAGGTCATGGAGGTCTACGTGGACGACATGCTAGTAAAAATGCAAAACGAAGAGATGTTATTATCCGATCTGGCACAAGGATTCAACACCATAAGACGACACAGCATGCGACTCAATCCCGGAAAATGCACCTTCGCAGTAGAAGCTGGTAAATTCTTGAGTTTTATGAT
The DNA here is from genome assembly GCF_003086295.3 of Arachis hypogaea. NCBI lineage: Eukaryota > Viridiplantae > Streptophyta > Magnoliopsida > Fabales > Fabaceae > Arachis > Arachis hypogaea. Next base: position 19,865,969 of record NC_092045.1, read on the forward strand.
CACACAGAGAGGAATCGAGGCAAACCCGAACAAGTACAGGGCCATACTTGACATGAAAAGTCCGACTTGTGTCAAAGAGGTGCAATAACTCAACGGGAGGTTGGCAGCCTTGTCGAGATTCCTGGCCGGATCAGCAATAAGATCTCTCCCTTTCTATGCCACTCTAAGGAAGGGAAAGGAGTTTGAATGGACAGCAGAATGCGAGCAAGCCTTCCGAGACTTCAAAAGATTCCTGGGATGACCACCTATACTAAGTCGCCCACGGGAAGGAGAACCACTGGTATTGTACCTCGCAGTGGGAAATCGGACAATAGCCTCAGCACTGGTCCGAGAAGACAACAGCGAGCAACAACCCATATACTTTATCAGCAAAGCATTGCAAGGATCCGAGCTGAACTACCAGAAAATAGAAAAGTTCGCTTACGCTCTCATATTAACATCACTACGACTTTGCCCATACTTCCAGTCTCAAACCATTAAAATTCGGACCAACCAGCCCATAAAAGGGATCCTACAGAAAATAGACTTGGCAGGCATAATCTTGTAATGGGCAGTCGAGTTGTCCGAATTCGACCTTCAATACGAAACTCGGATGGCCATCAAATCTCAATATCTGGCCGACTTCATTGCAGAATTTACGAACACACCGGAAGTCCCCGCAGAATGGAATCTATATGTGGATGGCTCCTCGAATAAAACGGGAAGTGGCGCAGGCGTAATAATTGAAAGTGACCAGGGGACCCAAATCGAACTCTCCCTCAAATTTGGGTTTCCTGCCTCAAACAATCAAGTGGAACATGAGGCACTATTAGCTGGTTTGAAACTGGCTAGGGAGGTTGGAGCTCAAAAACTTATCATCTTCAGCGACTCACAAGTAGTCACTTCACAAATAACAGGAAGCTACCAAGCCAAAGATCCCACTATGAAAAAGTACTTGGACAAAACCAGGGAATAGCTCAGACAACTCAGAGAGTATGAGATTCGACACATACCCGGAGAACAAAATGCCTGGGCCGATGCACTCTCAAAACTAGCCAGCACCAAACCAGGAGGCAACAATAGAAGCCTTATCCAAGAAATTCTACAGAAGCCATCAATCTCAAAAGAAGAAAAGGTCCTAGCCATAACAGGACGCGATCAGAGATGGATGACCCCCATAATTAATTACCTCATAACAGAGGCCCTCCCTACAGAAGAGAAAGAGGCAAAGAGGTTAAAATGGGAAGCACAATACTATACCATCATAAATAATACTTTATACAAAAGAGGGATTTCAACACCATTGCTAAAATGCGTGCCGACTTCCAACACTAAGGATATCCTAGAAGAAGTACACAGTGGCATTTGTGGCAATCACCTCGGAGCGCAAGCACTCGCCAAAAAAGTACTACGAGCAGGATTCTATTGGCCAACCCTATAAAAAGAAGCCACAGAATTCGTAAGGACATGTTCGCCATGTCAAAAGCATGCCAACTTCCACACCGCTCCGCCAGAGAAACTCATCAGCGTAACCTCACCTTGGCCATTCGCAAAATGGAGACTCGATCTCCTCGGACCTTTTCCTCAAGGATCAGGACAAGTCAAATTCCTCATAGTAGGAATAGACTACTTCACAAAATGGATCGAGGCAGAACCCCTAGCTAATGCCACAGCTCAAAGAAGTCAGAAATTCCTGTATAGAAACATCATCACAAGGTTCGGAGTTCCATACTCCATCACTACAGACAATGGTACCCAGTTCACAGACGCAGGCTTCAGAAAACTAGCGGCCGACCTGAATATAAAACAACAATTCACCTCTGTTGAGCACCCCCAAGCCAATGGGCAAGCCGAAGCTGCTAACAAAGTTATATTAGCAGGGATAAAACGGAGATTATAGGATGCAAAGGGAGCCTGGACTGAGGAGCTCCCACAAGTCCTATGGGCGTACCGAACAACTCCACATTCCACGACAAAGGAGTCACCCTTCCGATTAGCTTACGAAATGGAGGCAATGATCCCAGTGGAGGTCGAAGAAGGATCACCCAGAGTAATCCATTTTAGCGAAAAAGTCAATTCCTAACTTCAAAGGTAAGAGCTTGACTTACTTCCAGAAATCTGAGAGAAAGCTCGGATAAGGGAAGAGGCGCTGAAAAGACGAATGACCTCCAGATACAACCGAAAAGTAATACAGCGGGCCTTTGTTGAAAATGACCTTATCCTAATCCGAAACGACATAGGAACAACACGACCTGGAGAAGGAAAGCTGGCAGCAAATTGGAAAGGACTTTTCCGAGTCATAGAAGTATTCGGAAAGGGCTACTACAAACTTTCCGAACTCGACGGGCGAGAGCTTCCTAGATCATGGCACGCCTGCAACCTAAGAAGGTACTATAGCTAAGGATGATAAAAGATCTTGGACAAGGCGCACTCTTTTTCCTGAAAAAGGTTTTTTAACGAGGCGCCCCGCCAAGATCTACAAATCACCCGACTTAGGAAGTTAACTCCTCATGTATATTTGCATTCTTTTTTAATAAAATTTATTCAGATTCTCAACAAACGCTCAAGTCGTATTATTCTGAAAACATTCATCGCCCGATTGTAAAGCTACAGATCGACAGAAAGTGAAAACCAAATTCACTGCGCGATCACGACAAAAACGAGGACTAAAAATCCAAATTCTACAAAATCGGCAAAGATGAAAACAGAATAATGCAAGAAGTTATAGAAAGTGATCCATAGAAAGGACCTGACGAGGTCCTAATAAAGTGGATTGCTATAAAATAACTTAAAGACTGGCTGGCACAAAGAGTCGGACCAGCCACAACAACCCAAGTTATAAGTAAAGCCCTGGAAAGAGGTCTGGCCAACCCTATAAAAAAGGATTACTATAACTTCGAAGAGCCCGATATGATGAAGTCGGACTCCTACAAAAAGTTACAAAAGATAATCTCTGAAAGAGACCTAAAACAAGGTCCAAAAAAGAGGATTATCAAGTAACTCGACAGGGCCTGACATGACAAAGTCAGCCCGAAAAGATAAAGTTACAAAAGATAATCCCTGAAAGAGACCTAAAACAAGGTCCATAAAAGAGGATTATCAAGTAACTCGATAGGGCTCGATGTGACAAAATCGGCCTAAAAAGATAAAGTTACAAAAGATAATCCCTGAAAGAGACCTAAAACAAGGTCCAAAAAAGAGGATTATCAAGTAACTCGACAGGGCTTGACGTGACAAAGTCGGCCCAAAAAGATAAAGCTACAGAAATAACGCAGAAGAACCCGACATGACGAAGTCGGCACAAACGACAAAGAGTTATAAAGTAATCCCTGAAAGAGACTTGAACAAGGTCCAGGAAAGAGAATTACAGAAATAACTCGTAAAAAGCTCGACATGATGGCCACCCGAAAACCTTAAAAAGCAAATCCTAATAGAGACCTCACAAAAGGTCCAACCGAAATGGATTGCTAAAGATAACTTTGGGACAAAGAAAGAAGACCAACGCATAAGGTGGATTCAGACTTAATAGAAGTCGGGCTACAAACATAAAGCAAAAAAGGTCCAATCCAAACACAAGATGCAGTAATGAACAAACTCAAGAAGCCATCAGAGTCAAGCCCAAAAGTTCGGAGACTATTTTGTTTAATGAAAATAAAGTTGCTAAAGTGAAGCAACTAGAGAAGTACCAAAGTCAGAAGCATGCTTTATAAAATAAAAAGTTCAAAAGCCCACAGGCCGGGCTATGCCAAAATATACCAAAGATAATTAAAGAGAATTCGGAGGTCCCTCACTAGCGGCATCAACATGAGGTGAAGTAGGACGAGTCTGGAGAGGCACCGCATCCACCGTCCCGTCACCTCGTCTCAAGATCTGACAATCAGGATCTGGCTCAACTACAGTCGAGGGGGTTGAAGTGACCGGCATAGCAGAAGCTTTAAGAGAAGGCGTAGGAAGAAGCTCAACATCATCATCAGGATCATCCGGGACAATCTTGTCATCCTTTACTACGTTATCAAGACTAAAGAGAGTCAAATCGGCATCAGGGGCAATAATCTGGACCTGTTCCTTTAGGTTCTCATAGGCGGTAGTCACGCTGCCTACAAGGTGACCCTGGAGCTCGGCATAATCAACCCGAGAAGTTTCCAAGTCATCTCGGAGATGCACCAACACCCTATAAGCTGAGACATAGCTATCCTTGTGCTTCAATGCCATGTCCTCAGCCAACTTCAAGGAAGCCGCCAAGGCGATAGAGCTAGCCTTCTCACCCTCCAATTCCTTTTCTAACTTCGCCAACCTCACCTCCAACTCCTCCTTCAGACCCTTGATCTGATCAAACTTCAATTTAGCCTCTTCCATGAAGGATTTCGTAGCATGAATCGGGATACCCTGAGCAGTTCAGAAAATAGCCGCACCCATATGTGCCATCTTCACACTATTTCTGGTGATAAAATCTAGGTGCTGAAGAAGGGACACGTCATCCATAGAAAGCGCACCGTAAGGGGCAATTTGCTAGTCGACAAACTCGACAGCATCAAAATCCGGGGCATCCAGGTTAAAGGGCTCAGTTGTTTTCTGCTTTTTCGAGAAAGGAGCACCAGAAGCAGCAGTAGAAGTTTGTGGAGGATCTACCAGGCGAACCCGAGAAGTAGGGATCACCCTCCTCGGCCAGGGGAACTCGGTACGGGCGGTTTCATCGTGGTTTGAGAAGATCCCTCCCCAGCTGCCTTGACCGAGATGTTTTGTGCAGCGGCTGCCTTCCTGGCTTTTTTGAAAGCCTTCATGGAGTCGTTGTTTTTTGACATTTCTGAAAAACATAAAAGATAGAATCAACAAACAAAAGTCATAGATCACAGGGGTAAAATAGAATAAAATAACACGTCAGCCAATACACAACACTTTTCAGACCAAAGATGGGTCCCCCAGAAATTTCTTAGTATCCAGATGCGGGGGCTCCCCCTAATATCCTCCAATACACTCACAAAAGCCTGTTCGACCCCATCCAACATCTCCCAAGTATACCGAGACACCATGACATTCTTTTGCCACTCAAGAGGAAAAGCAGGTTCATCATTTTCATCAAGAAAAAAGGGGCGAACCCCCTCAACAGCTCGAACTTTAAAGAAATAGTTTTTAAAGTCTTTAAAGGACTCATCATACATGGCAAAGACTTTGTGCCCTTGAGCAGATCTAAAGGAAACCCAAGAAGCTTTCTTTTTCGAAGAGGCCCCAGGCTTGGCCGAAACAAATAAATAGAGGAAAAGAGTTAGAGAAGGCTTGATGCCTAACTCTTGACACAGCAGCTGAAAATTTTTTATAAAACCCCACGAATTGGGATGAAGCTGGGATGGAGCAATGTTATAATACCACAACAAGTTGGTCTCAAAAGTGGAAAAAGGAAAAGTAATGTCCAACAGACTAAAGAAGTATTCATAAGCATAAAAATAGGGACGCCTCCCCTCAACTGAAGTAGGAAAACAAACTCTCTTATTGGAATCAGGCGCTACCAGCTCGTAATTCCCTTCCTGGGCACCACTACCACAAACCCTATGGTGTTTTTGTAGCTCTCTACAGAAGTCGGAATCCACCACTAAAAGACATAGAAGAACCATGGAATCCACCCAATCAGCCATGCCCTCAGGGACTTGGGAAGACGTCTCAATAATATTCTTGCGAGAAGCCATAAGACCAACTAGTCCTACAATAAAGAAAAGAATATCGGATTACTAAAACACATCTCGGACAGCAGCAAAACAACTCGACTACACAACCCAGTGCATTACAAGCAACAAAAGGAGTCCCCAGGACTTACGTTAAAAATCCTGGGGCACCATTTGGGAGTAGCCACAATACAAGAACCCAAGAAGATTTACAAGATTCACACCCCAGCAACAATGCTTCCCTTTTCAAAACCAGAAACAACAACCAAAGAAAAAATCATCAAGAAAACATCGTCTTCATCAAAAGAGAAACTACCAACAGAACCTAAAACCACTAAAGAAGCAACGTTTTTCAAGCAGCGGCAACATGCAAAATCCTAGAGACACTAAACGGAAGAGCAAAAAGAGGACCAGAACAGGTACATCACAGTGGCGGTCAAGCATGGCAATATGAAAAAGATTCAAGCTTTCCAACATAGATGCAAGCAAAATCGAAACTTTATTGAAGAATCACATTCCAAAAAGCAAGTAAAGAAGCGGGAAAAGAACCAACCTGAGGAAAAGAGGAAGCACTAAAGAAGGTGAAGAAAAAAGGAAACCAAAATTGTACTCCAAGAACAACACCAAACGATCGCCAAGCAAACGTCGCAGAGGGAAATGAGAAAATCACAGAGAAAATAGAAAAGAGAGAAAGAAGGTTACGAAGAAGAGAAACCGTTTTTTAAATGCGAAGTTTAAAAATAAAGAAACCCAGAGAAACCGGAGCATTAAAATCCCATTAATGAGGGTGTTAAACCCTCGCACGTTACCAAAGCTAGAGTGCTAATGCAAAAGCATGCACTTAAAGAAGCAGAAACGTTCCACATTCAAAAAGGAGCTCTACAAAGATAAAGCGACAAAATGCTCGAGTTCGGCTTTACACGAGCAGGCCTGAAGACCAAGACTCGACCTCCAGATAGAGATCGAGCTCGAGCAGGGGTATTGTTCATACTCTAGATCAAGCTGTCAGACTTGGGATGTTCTATAGACAAAGCAACCGACCCCTTCAGGTCAGGACAACCCGACCTCTTTCCAAATTAAAGAGCTCGGCCAAGTCATCAGAAAAGCCCAAAGAAGGGCCCAAATAGAGGAACACGCCCCAAATCCTAAGGCAGCCTAAACCTACAGAGGGAAGGGCGGTTCCCATGAAAGATAAGCTGACCTCACCTAGAATGTAAGATAAGATAAGATAACTAACTTATCTTATCTAGAAAGTTCACGCCTCATCACTATAAATACACTGCAGCACCCAGGTATAACTCATACTCTGATTATACTCAATACCTGCTTAATACCCTTGCTAACTTAAGCATCGGAGTCCCTTGCAGGTACCCCCACCCTCAGGGGACGAAGGATCAGCACCATCACCAAGTCGAACACAATAGCCCGACCAATACAGAAGATCTCGTCCAAGATCGACCTATAGTTTCAGGTAACCCTCGGAACAGCTATGTCTCAGCTTATAGGGAGTTGGTGCATCTCCGAGATGACTTGGAAACTTCTCGGGTTGATTATGCCGAGCTCCAGGGTCACCTTGTAGGCAGCGTGACTGCCGCCTATGAGAACCTGAGGGCACAAGTCCGGATTATTGCCCCAGATGCCGATTTGGCTCTCTTTAGTCCTGATAACATAGTAAAGGATGGCAAGATTGTCCCGGATGATCCTGATAATGACGTTGAGCCTCTTCCTGCGCCTTCTCTTAAAGCTTCTGCTATGCCGGTCTCTTCAGCCCCCTCGACCGTAGTTGAGCCAGATCCTGATTGTCAGATCTTGAGTCGAGGCGACGGGACGGTGGATGCGGTGCCTCTCCAGACTCGTCCTACTTCACCTCATGTTGATGCCGCTAGTAAGGGACCTCCGAATTCTCTTTAATTATCTTTGGTATATTTTGGCATAGCCCGGCCTGTGGGCTTTTGAACTTTTTATTTTATAAAGCATGCTTCTGACTTTGGTACTTCTCTAGTTGCTTCGCTTTAGCAACTTTATTTTCGTTAAACAAAATAGTCTCCGAACTCTTGGGCTTGACTCTGATGGCTTCTTGAGTTTGTTCATTACTGCAACTTGTGTTTGGATTGGACCTTTTTTGCTTTATGTTTGTAGCCCGACTTCTATTAAGTCTGAATCCACCTTGTGTGTTGGTCTTCTTTCTTTGTCCCAAAGTTATCTTTAGCAATCCATTTCGGTTGGACCTTTTGTGAGGTCTCTATTAGGATTTGCTTTTTAAGGTTTTCGGGTGGCCATCATGTCGAGCTTTTTACGAGTTATTTCTGTAATTCTCTTTCCTAGACCTTGTTCAAGTCTCTTTCAGGGATTACTTTATAACTCTTTGTCGTTTGTGCCGACTTCGTCATGTCGGGTTCTTCTGAGTTATTTCTGTAGCTTTATCTTTTCAGAGTATGAACAGTACCCAGTTCACAGATGCAGGCTTCAGAAAACTAGCGGCCGACTTGAATATAAAACAGCAATTCATCTCTATTGAGCACCCCCAAGCCAATGGGCAAGCTGAAGTAGCTAACAAAGTTATATTAGCAGGGTTAAAATGGAGATTACAGGATGCAAAGGCAGCCTGGGCTGAGGAGCTTCCACAAGTCCTATGGGCATATCGAATGACTCCACATTCCACGACAAAGGAGTCACGCTTCCGATTAGCTTACGGAATGGAGGCAATGATCCCAGTGGAGGTCAAAGAAGGATCACCCCGAGTAATCCATTTTAGTGAAAAAGCCAACTCCCAACTTCAAAGGGAAGAGCTCGACTTACTTCCGGAAATCCGAGAAAGTGCTCGGATAAGGGAAGAGGCGTTGAAACGACGAATGGCCTCCAGATACAACCAAAAAGTAATACAGTGGGCCTTTGCTGAAGACGACCTCATTCTAATCTGGAACGACATAGGAACAACTCGACCTGGAGAAGGAAAACTGGCAGCAAACTGGAAAGGACCCTTCCGAGTCATAGAAGTACTGGAAAAGGGCTACTACAAGCTTTCCGAACTCAACGGGCGAGAGCTTCCTAGGTCATGGCACGCCTGTAACCTAAGAAGGTACTATAGCTAGGGATGATAAAAAATCTTGGACAAGGCGCACTCTTTTTCCTAAAAAAGGTTTTTTAACGAGGCGCCCCGCCAAGACTTACAAATCACCCGACTTAGGAAATTAATTCCTCATGTATATTTGCATTCTCTTTTAATAAAATTGGTTTAAATTCTCTACAAATGCTCAAGTCGTATTATTCTAAAAACATTCATCGCCCGATTATAAAGCTACAGATCGACAAAAAGTGAAAACTGAACTCATTGTGCGATCACGGTAAAAACGAGGGTCAAAACCCAAAATCTACAAAATCGGCAAAGATGAAAACAGAATAATGCAAGAAGTTATAGAAAGTGATCCATAGAAAGGACCTGACGACGTCCTAATAAAATAGATTGCTATAAAATAACTTAAAGACTGGCCGGCACAAAAAGTCGGACTAGCCACAACAACTCAAGTTATAAGTAAAGCACTGGAAAGAGGTCTGGCCAACCCTATAAAAGAGGATTACTATAACTTCAAAGAGCCCGACATGAGGAAGTTGGACTCCTACAAATAAGTTACAAAAGATAATCCCTGAAAGAGACCTAAATAAGGTCCAAGAAAGAGGATTATCAAGTAACTCGATAGGGCCCGACGTGACAAAGTCGGCCCAGAAAGATAAGTTACAAAAGATAATCCCTGAAAGAGACCTAAATAAGGTCCAAGAAAGAGGATTATCAAGTAACTCGATAGGGCCCGACGTGACAAAGTCGGCCCAAAAAGATAAGTTACAAAAGATAATCCCTGAAAGAGAACTAAATAAGGTCCAAGAAAGAGTATTATCATGTAACTTGACAGGGCCCGACGTGACAAAGTCGGACCAGAAAGATAAGTTACAAAAAGATAATCCCTGAAAGAGACCTAAACAAGGTCCAAGAAAGAGGATTATCAAGTAACTCGACAGGGCCCAACATGACGAAGTCGGCCCAGAAAGATGTAAAGCTACAAAAGGTAAATCTCCAAAAGAGATCTGAACAAGATCCAAGAAAAAGGATTACCTAGTAACTCGACAGGACCCGACATGATGAAAGACTCAGGACACAAATTACAAACAATAGTCCCCCAAAGAGACTTAAATGAGGCCCAAAAAGGAGGATTACAAACAAAACCAAGCCAAAAGGGTCAAGCTGATCATGTCCCAGCCTACGAAGGTACCAAGACGAGTGCAAGCAGACATGATATAAAAACTACTAAGTTATGATAATAAGCAAGCTTCAGAGGCCACCAAAATCAGCCCCGGAAGCTCGGAAACTACTTTGTTTTTCAAAATAAAAGTTGCTAAACAAGTAACCCAAAAAAAGTATCAACAGTCAGCAAAACACCATTTACAAAAATAAAGAGTTCAAAAGCCCACAGGCCGGGCTATCAACATTAAACAGGAAGAAAACTCAGTCGACATTAGAAGACTTCTCAGCAGAATCAACTTGGGGTGAAGGAGGACGAGTCTGAAGAGGCACCGCATCTACCGTCCCATCATCTCGGTTCAAGATTTGGCAATCCGGTTCCCCTTCTGGACGACTGATCCCAGCAGTAGAAGTCGGAGAGGTCGGCACGGTAGAAGTCTTGGTAGTAGGTAGTGAAGGGCGATCATCATCATCATCGTCGGGATCGTCAGAGACAATCTTACCATCCCTAACAATATTGTCCAGGCTAATAAGGGAAAGGTCGAGATTTGGCGCAAGAACTCGGAATTGCTCTTTTAGATTCTCATAAGCCGCAGTAACACTACCTACGAGATGATTTTGAAGTTCGGAGTAATTAGCCTGAACAGATTCCAACCTACTCCTGAGCTCCATCACCTCTCTATAAGTAGTAACATAGCTATCCTTGTGTTTTCGAGCCGTATCCTCGGACAGTTGCGCGGCAGCCGCCAGACCAACAGCCCAGGCCTTCTCCCCCTTCAGCTCTTTTTTCAACTCGGCCACTTCCACCTCGAGCTCCTCCTTCAAACCCTTAATTCGGTCAAATTCTGATTTTTCCTCCTCCATAAAAGCCTTAGTAGCATGAATAGGAAGATATTGAGCAGTTCGATATAAAGTCGCTCCCATGTGTGCCAGAGTAATACCACTCCGAGTAATAAATTCTAAATAACGAAGAATGGATACATCATCGGTAGGCATGACACCATAGGGAGCAATCTGTTGGTCTACAAACCCAACGGCATCAAAGTCAGGAGCTCCAAGATTAAATGGCTCGACAGTCCGAGGTCTTTTTGGAGGAAGAGCAATTGGAGGAGCAGAGGTACCCACTGAAGTCTGAGGTGGCTCAACCAAATGAACCCGGGGAGTCGGGATCATCCTCCTCGGCCCAGGAGAGCTCGGGACGGACGGCTTTGACAAAACTTGGGAGGACCCTTCCCCGACCACCTTGGCCGGGATGTTTTGAGCAGCGATAGCCGTCCTCGCCTTTTTAAAGGCCTTCAGTGAGTCATTATTCTTCGACATCTCTAAAAAACAAGAAAAATACAACGACTTATGAATACCCAGAAAAGAAAGCAGAGAACAAAAGACATGGGAACACAGTTTATAAAATACCCAACACAGCACGAATCAAGGACGGATCCCCCAGAAATTTCTTGGTCTCAAGATGAGGAGGCTCCCCCCAAATATCCCCTAAAGCAGTGACGAAGGCCTGCTCGACCTCGTCTAACATCTCCCAGGTATACCTAAACACAACTACATTCCTCTGCCACTCTAAAGGAAAACGAGGCTCGCTATTCTCATCCAAGAAGAAAGGACGAGCTCCTTCAACAGTTCGGACCATGAAAAAGTAATTCTTAAAATCGCGAAAAGACTTATCATACATGGAAAAGACTTTATGTCCCTGGGCCGACCTAAAAGAAATCTAAGAAGCTTTCTTTTTGGTAGTCCTAGGCTTGGTCAACACAAAGAGATACAGAAAAAGGGTTAAAGAGGGTTTAACACCAAACTCATGACAAACTATCTGAAAAATCTTAATAAAACCCCAAGAATTCGTATGAAACTGAGATGGGGCCACATTGCAAGACCACAACAGGTCGGTCTCAAAGGAAGTAAAAGGAAGGGTAATATCCATCTAGCTAAAGAAGAAATCGTATGCATAAAAGAAAGGACGCTCTCCCTGGGTTGAAGTAGGAAAATAGACCCTGTCATCAGAATCGGGCGCCACCAACTCATAGTTGCGTTCTTGATTCTCACTACTACATATCCGATGGTGTTTCCTAAGCTCCGTGTAGAATTCCGCATTAGCTAGGGATACACACAGCAACACCAGGGAGTCCAACCAGTCGGACATCCCCTCAGGAACCTTAGAGGACGCCTCGACAATATTTTTGTGAGACGACATGGCCAACTAATCCTACAAAGAAAAGGAAACGGGTTACTAACCCCAAAAAAGCAAGTTCAGACAAAATGGAAGCAACTCGGACAAATGCGACCTTAAGCACACAAAACAGTAAAAGGAAAACCCCAAGACGCACACCAAGGTCCAGGGGCATCCTTTGGAGGCAATGACAGAGTGAAGTCCCAGAAAAAGCTACAAAGATAAAACCTTCTTTCAAACAAAACAGCGTCCCGAGAAGAAAAAGGTGAAAGTCAAAAGAAAGTCATCAAAAACCATCGTCTCTATCGAAAGAAAAGTCATCAACAAAACAAAATCATCAATGGAGCAAACAAGTCATCAAAGGAGCAACCTTTTTTGAAACAGCAGTACGGAAATCAACGACAAACACACGAAGCCCTAGAAAGAAGCCAAAACTAGGAAAATCACCCAAAGCATACATAAGGACGAAAAAAAGACCAAGAAATAGACATCACAACAATAAACCAAGTATAGAAACTAAGGAAAAGGTTCAAACTTTCCGACGTACAAAAATCAGAGCATCATCAAAGAATCAAAAACAAAGCAGCAGAAATAAACGGTGAAGAGAAAGAAAAACCAACCTGGAAGAAGGAAGAAAGCTTTGAAAGAAAAAGTTGAAAAGCAGAGCAAAGCAGCAAGGATTGACCGCGAAGCAGAAGCACCAGCGAATGCCAAAACGTCACAGAGAGAAAATGAGAAACGCAGGACAGGAAACGGCGAAAAAGAAGGGAAGTTACAGGAAAAAGAAAAAAACCGTCTCTTGGATACAAAATTTGAATAAAGGAAACCAAGAGAAAATAGGGGCATTAAAAACCAATTAATGAGGGCATTAAAACCCTCGCACATTCCCAAGGCTAGGACGTTAATACAAAAGCGCGCGCTCTCAGAGGAAGCGAAAATGTTCTGCATTCAAAAAGGAACTCTACAAAGATGAAGTCGACAAAATGCTTGAGTTCGACTCCACTTGAGAAGGTTCGAAAAACTAAGACTCTACCTCCAAAAGAGGACCGAGCTCGAGCAGGGGCACTGTTCATATCCTGGGTCAAGCTGTCCTACCCGGGATGTTCTACAGACAAAGCGACCGACCTCTTCAGGTCATGACAAAGCGACCTCCACTCAAAGAGCTCGGCCAAATCACAGGAAAGCCCAATAAAGGGCCCAAATAGAGGAACACGACCCCAATCCAAAGGCAGCCCAAGCCTATAGAGATAAGGGCGGTTCCCATGAAAGATAGAGATAAAGATAAAGATAAGATAACTAACTTATCTTATTTGCAAAGGCCACTCTACACCATTATAAATACACTAGAGCACCCAGGTATAACTCATACTCTGATTCTACTCAATACCTACTTAATACCTTTGCTAACTTAAGCATCGGAGTCCCTTGCAGGTACCCTCCACCCTCCAGGGACGAAGAATCAGCACCACCACCAAGTCCAATAAGTCAGACACGGCAACTCCGACCAGTACAAGAGATCTTGTCTGAGATCGACCTACAGTTTCAGGTAACCCTCAGCACACCTTCCCTATGGCTGATGAGTCTCATCTGTCGGATATAAAGCCAACCCGACAAGTCCTGGTAGCTAACCATTGGACTGTCCCTCTGTCGTGCATCCCCAATTCGAGTTATACTCAACATAATTCATAATTCATATCCAACACCCTCACTGGTATATATTCACGGGGGCGAGCTCATCCAAAACTTTCACAGTGTCCGACCACACTTACGACATAGGGTCAGCAGAACCTCGGATTTCAACTTGGAGCTAGTGGAGCCGACCCACTGGATCTACCCAAGGAAATCCGAGACTAAGTTAGTTTCAATCCCGAATCATACTCGACAGAGAGCAAGTGGGGGCTAACCACCGCATCTACCCCAAGAGTCTCAAAAGCTCAACCTGGAGCGAGTGGAATCACCACTACTACCTCTACTACCCAGGTGCCATAATCTCTAACCTGGAGAAAATTGGACGAACTACAACCCTTGCTACTACCCAGGCATCACAATCTTTGACCCGGAGCAAGTGGGACAATCCACAACCCTTGCATCCATCCGGGGAGCCTCTATACTAACCAACCTGAAGCAAGTGGGGCGCAACCACAACCCTTGCATCTACCCAGGAGGTACGTTCTCATATGCCCAGGAAGAACCAAGGAGGGGATCCTAACCTCCCACCATCTCGCTGGGGGCGATTTTACAATACTAGGAAGAACAAGGAAGGGGATCCTCACCTTCCTCCATTTCTCTAAGGTCGCACTTTCAAGAAAGAGAGCTCAAGATAAAACAATCATTCAAAGCCATATTTTCATTTCCAGCCATAAATCAATATTTATTATAGCCATCCGGTTCATGGCATAGCCAATAACCAACCAATAATCATTATCAATATAGCCCTTTGCCTCACGGCATACACCGCACTTCCATCATCACCCTCAACATCCATACAGTCATCATTAGTCATGAATCATCATTAATTCTCCCCTTACTTCGTCCACAAGTTACCACATCTCCTAGCTTATTTCCATCGCCAGGCATACTATAAGTATTTAGGGCATAAAGGGTGAGAAAGGAAACTTAGAAGTCTAAAATTTGGCTTTGAAAACTCAGAATATCAACCTTGGGGTGAAAACAGGGTCACGCGTGCGCATCCTCCATGTGCATGTGTGGAAACTAGAAAAATAACGTGATTCTCGCACGTCGCCCATGCGCACACGTGATAGTCAGAAAAGCAGAGCGACGCGTACGCGTCAGCCACGCGTACGCGTGGGTGCATTTTGTGCTCATCGCACAAAACCAGCACAGCAACCGCACATCTCTCAGGATTTTCTATAGGGAATTCACATCAGTGCAGCGACGCATACGCGTCGGCTAGTCGCACGCGTGGGTGTGTAAAAATCAAGACTGACGCGTGTGCGTCGGTCACGCGTGCGCGTGGAAGCACGATTTTCCAAAATTTTTACTAAGTTAAAAAGCTACAGAATTACACTTTTAAACCCCAAACTTCCAACAAACATAACTTCTTCTACAAAATTTTCTTTTCAACCATTTTTGAACCGTTGGAAAGATCTTTGAATAAATTTTAAAAATCCATTTTTGAAGAATTCTGAACTCCGTGGACCGAGTTAAGGACTGCCGAAGTTGGTCAAAAATCAGTTTTTACCCAAACATAGAAATTACCAATTTTTCCAATGTTCACAAGCCAAATTCATTTCCACTCATCCAAATGACTACAACCCAACCACATTTACATAATTACACTCAACTAAACCAAACCTTACTCCTCTATACAATTTCACCCAAAACTATCAAATTCCATATCTCAATTTCCTCAAACCTTATTGTTCAATAACCAAACCAATTATTCATACATTCAGTATCAAAAATCTATCTAATTTCTTATATCATCACACAATACACACATCAACTTATCTTCCTTATCTCTTTCCGGCCTCCGATCCAAAATGCACGGCCTCCGGCACAAATTAACAATTTAAAAGCATATTCCATAACCCAATACTCACTATCCAATTCATCAAATTCTCAACACACCAAACATACAATTCACACAATTCTCAACCCAATCATTAATTTACATTACATATCAACTATACATATTAGCAACAACCATTTACACAATTTAAACTTAATCCTAGGGGCATCTAGCCTAGGAATTCTCATCTCACCACACGGTACTTAAATGAAACTTAAACCGTACCTCTTGTAGCCAAAATAATTGAGCTTCTTCTTGGAAGTCTCCACCAACCCTTAGCTCCAAGCTTCACCAAAGCTCCACAAGTAACACCAACCTCCCAATTGTGCACCAAAATCACCAAATACACTAACATAACCAATTTCACATATATACATTAACCTAGGGTTCATGAAAATGATAAATCACAAGGGTTGGAGGGTTCCTTACCTTAACCCACGAAATTTTGTGATGAATATCACCAATGGCTCGTACTATAGCACTCCTAAACAACCAAAATAACAAGGTTTTCTCAAAACCAAAACCAAATTCAAATTTAAAGAGAAAAATAAAAACTAGACAGAGGACAGTGAATTAATCACCATAAAACTTAGATAAAATTATAGAGGATGAGAAGAACAATGCGTGGTCGCAAACAGCTCGTCAATCGAAGTTTCATAACAAAAGTTATGGACATTTAAAAGTGGAGCTAGGATTAGGTTTTCTCTTCTCTTCTCTCTTCTCCAAAGCTGCGCCCCTACCCTCTTCCTTTAGGGTAAATGAGCTGAAATGCTCATAACTAGTTTTTATAAATGTTGGGTCTTGGGCCCACTTGGGCCTGGTTCACTTATTTTTGTCCGTTAATCCAATTTTAGGCCAAAACCTTTAATATTAGAGCTTCAAATTGCATTTTAAATACTTCTATCTTTTCTAATTATAAATCCTAATTTCTTAGCCTTATTTACTTATAATTAATTTTCTCAAGTACCAGACAAATCTCAGCCGGTACTGCCGGTCAAAATTCCAGTACGCATTTTTACGTAGAAAACTGTTTTTCAACTCAGAAAAATCTACTGAGTCCAAATATCATATTTAAATTATCAAATTCCAATTGCTAAATTTTCTAACCATATTTACTCTTATTTTATTTATTATTTAATTAATTACAATTTGACCAGATTTTACATGTATTATCCATAAATAGATTAGAAAATAATATTTTTCTAACCATCTCAACTAGTTGAAATTCAGATTTTGTAATGTTTGCAAGTGCTATCTCATGCATATAAATATAAAGATAAGTGGAATAGAGTTGAAAAACTTACTAATTTCTTGTCACCTGTTCTATGAAACTAGCAAATTGATGTCTAAAACTTTTTATTCCATTTCTAATAATTTTCTTGTATTTTTTAGAAGTCTAACAAATTCAAGTTGTTTTAGTGAAGAGTCTTAGTAGAGTTGATAAAATTAGTAGCATGAGAGAGCAAATGATCACTAAATTTAAAAAAATGACTATAGTGTTATTCTTGTATTTGAAACCGTTCTTCATCTGAGTTTAAGCTAAATACTATTTCATTATTGCTATAGTGTAATTGATCTTAATGGTGTAAAAAATAAGGTGAAATGTGAGAAGAATAAGTAATTCGAGTTTTAATTTTTATTTGTATGATCGTAGTTCTTCTACTATTTTGGAAAATACTTCTACTCAAACGTCATGCATAATTTTGCATGGGACTTTTTGTTTGGGAAGCGATTTTGCTATTCAACTTATGAAACTTATTGGTGCAAGTATTTTTCTATTAATTATTCTTTTCTTATTTATATATATAAACATTTAAGATTCCTTAATCTTTATATAATTGAATCCATGCTCTATTTTTGTATTGCAAAGGATTTGATGTCACAAAACTAAGAAATAGAGGTTAAAAGCGAAAAAAATTAACTTGATGTGTTTTTGAATGAGCCAACGTTTTATAATGATGAAAAATAGATATTTTATAATAGCGAAAGGAAAATAATAATAGTTTTTCAATATTGTTGCTCATGACTCATGGTATGAGATTTGCTGAATATTTTTATCGTTGTTGTGGTTTCAAAATCGATAATTAGCATTAATTCTTATGTTTTTAATAAATATAGAAGTCATTTACTATCTGAATTGAAGATGTTGAAGTTGTGTTTTATACTCAAACTTAGATGTTTGATTTTAGTGACATTGATAAGATATTACTTATAAGATATTGATGTGGTTTAATTTTGTTGCTGATCATGATATTCTTACTAATATTTTTATTCAATTCGTTTTATAGAGGAAGATATTGCAACAAGAGAATATTCTACTACGAAATTAAATTCAAATACTGCTATTGATCAACAAGATTATTATAATGATGATGACTAATGATAATTGATCTACTATTCTTATCATTTTATTTATAATTCTTCTTTTTGATAATTATTATTGGGTAGCTACAATATGTGGACTTGTAGACTTGTGACCTTTACAATTAGATTGTAGACTTTATCTAGTTTATTAAATATATCTTTTGTTTAATTGGTTACACTACCAAAAAAAATGTTGAGTACCGTCAGATTTAGCGTCGCAGAATAACGACGGATTTACGGGTGATAAAGGCGTTGAATTCATCAGGTTAAATTATTACTGGCGAATTTACATTTTTGACAAAAAATTTACCAGTAATAATTAGAGAAAAACAAAAAAATAGGCGCGTGCATAAATTAGTATCAGATTTACCGTTAGATAAATCCGTCGGTAAACCCATTTAGTGAAAACGCTGTATTTTGGTGACTCGCAAAGGTTTACCGTCGAATTTTTCTAACGGTAATTTTTTCCTAAATGAAAAATGCGAATGCTCTCCCATTCATTTCGAATATGTCTCTCACTTTCTACGCTTTCTTCTCCCATTCTCTCTCTAACCCTCTCCCTCCCTATCGTTCTGTTAGTCCTACCATCAGCCTTGTCGCCGCCTCCTCAATCCGTCTCTCTCTCTTCTCTTTCTTCTTCCATTCTCTTTCTAACCCTCTCCCTTTCCACCATTCCGTCAGCCCTGTCGCGTGTTAGCCCGGTCTGCCGTCGCATTCTCTCCGGCAGCCCCTCTCCCTCTCGCCGCCATCCAATTCTTCCAGCCATCACCAACAGCGCCGACCACCACCAATATTCTTCCGTCGCAATCGTTGCCTTCCAGCCACTTTGTAGACGTCATTGTTGCTGTTACCCTCCCGTCGACTCCTCCCTCTCAGAAGCCTTGCAATCACTGACATCACCTCTCAGACCGTAGTTCGAAAGGTATAAAAAGGTGCTAATTAAATTTTAATATTATTCATTTAGAGTATGATTTATTTCTCTAGGCTACTAGTGTTACAGAGATTTGATTTTTGTTCAAGCACAAAGAAAAAGATAAAACAGTGAACTTTGGTTCTATTTTGTCTTTTTGTGAAAATTGAGCTATTCAAGAATTTGAACTACTTTTGTCGTCATATGTTGATTCTCCTCTTTTGGAAATTTTTGTGCATTGGTGATTCCTAGTTCGTTGACGGTCATTGATTGTTGTTGATTGTTGATTGAATATGAATTTAGTATTTTATGCCATAATGTTTGTTTGCTTTGGTTGTATTCCATTTTCTTCTATATATTTCCATATCCATGTAATTGATGCAGTCGATATTAAATTAATTATTAATTAGTTACTTAATTCTTCACATTTGACCTTTTCAAACTCGGTTGTCTGCAACATCTTATACCATTTATTTATCTTGTTTTGTGAATTTTGTATAAAATGAATGATATAAGATGTGGTGTTTATATAAATAATACTAGCTCCAAAACTTTGATGTTTGAGTTTATTATTATTATTATTATTATTATTATTATTATTATTATTATTATTATTATTATTATTATTATTATTATTATTATTATTATTATTATTATTATTTCTTTTGTTTTATTTGATTTCAACAGATAATGTATTTTTTTAAACTAAGTTTAACGTAGTTTAATTTGATTAAGCATTTTGAATGATATTGTGAATATGTTTAGCACATTTTTAATTTGTATTGTAACACCCTACCATATAGAGCTTTACGCCTAGGACGTAAATCAGAAGTGGCGAGGCGCTACGACCTCTAAAAGCAAAAATATGTATATAATACAATTGAAGGGAAAAAAATAACTAGGAGCCTTGAAAAAGAAGTTAAACAAAAGTGTAGTAGAAATCACATCCCACTCATACGGATAAGCGTAAAACGGATATAAAGATTGAAAGGGAGGTTACAAATTTATAGAACAGAATTCCAAAGGATACAAATATCAAGCTCCAGACTCGACTTGTGAAGCTAAGGCGGGCCGAGTATACAATTATGCATATATATATATATATATATATATATATATATATATGTAACCCAAGATACAACCCGAACTACAGAATGAACACCTACTTCTCCATATCGACCTCTAAGAGGGACAAACTTCAAAATACGAAGTGTGGAGAATAACTATGTACATATATATACAAGAAGAAACAAAATACTAAACCCAAAATATAGCTCTTTGCTTCCAAAAGGTCTTCAGAATGCTTAGTTAGGTGTCTCCTGACCTGCATCTGAAAAACAACAATATATGTATGGAATGAGAACCGGAAGTTCTCAGCATGGTAAAGGTGTCCGCATAGTTAATATAAAAGGCCTCAGAAAAGCCAGAGGCAATCCTGAAACTTCGACACTCAAATTTAAACTTAGGGTTCAACTAAATCAGCAATTAGATAAAACTATCTAAGTTATTCATGTTCCTATCTATCCATAACTTAACATTTTACTTTCTGTCTCCTCCAACCCTCCGAATCATCAGTGGAACTACCCTCAGCATCACCTTCGTCAGCATGAGGGATCTTTCAGTTGCAAACACATACAAAATAAACAAGGAAAGCACAAGTATAGATAGCAGTTAAAGCAAAAAGATCAGATAGCAGATAATCACAAATAAAAATTAGGCAAGCCAAAATAAGTGCACATTCATACAAAACAGAGAAATGCATATGATGAATGCCTTTTCTACTGGCCGTGAGCTTATGAGTCGGTTATACTGCCAGAACCTAACACATCCGGTAGCTAACCCGGACCGTCTCTCGACTGCGCATCTCTAGGAGGTATAAAATTAGAGGATTAGTGCCCTACCACCTTACAGACAGAGAGAAAGGGAGAGTGTGAGGGAAAATGTAGGGGATTAGTGCCCTACCACCTTTCTCACATATCATAAAACATAAATCACAAGGAATGCAAGAGAATGAATAGAGGGATTAATACCCTACTGCCTTTCTCACATCTAACTCATCGCAATATGATCTTTTTTATTAATTATGTCTCATTCATTCTCAAGTTCTTTATTATTCATAATTAAACTCAGTCCTTAACATTCCTCTTCTTCGTAGCCAACTTCATCAATAATCATATCTCCATTTAATAAAATTTCATTATTGTTATCATTATCTTTATCAATTATTTCTTCCTCAATATTACCAACATCTCATTACTTAATTATCACTCAGCAAATCCTTCTCAATATTCCCTTAACTCATTTAACCTGTTTACCCTTGTTCTAAAACTTAAAAGCTTGCTAACGGACATTAAACAAGTGTTAAAGAAATTTGGAAATTTTGGGAAAAGGTTTAAAGCTTGAAAATAATATTTTCAGAAAACAAGAGTTCTGCGTATGCATGCCATATTTCACGTACGGGGAAGTGTAAAATATCCCTTCTCGCGTATGCGACCCTTGTCCGTGTACACGAGCCCCTTGGCAGGGAATCATCCCCGTGTCGCGTGGTCCTGCCTGCGTACGCGGGGCTGTAATTTTGCCTATTTTGCGTATGCATGCCATGCCTGCGTATGCAGGACATCTAGGCAGAACCCAGAGTCTGCGTCACGTGCATGTTCGCATACGCAAGCTCAACAAGGTTTGCAAAAAGCTGCTAAGTAAGAAAAAAAATCAGTTTTTCATACCAAACTTCGAATGTGCATAACTTTTTCATTAAAAATCATTTTTAATCTGTTCTTCGAACGTTGTAAACTTCACGAACCTAATTTTCATTTAAAACAAGTTTAACAAAATTTGGGCTTCCAGAAGCCAAGTTATGGCCCAACAAAATTGGTCATAGATCATGTTCTTATTTAAAAATCTAATCTCAAGTTTTCCTAAATTTCCAAACCAGAATCATCCAAATCATAACCAAATTAACACAAACTATACCTACACAGTATCACACACACTTATTATCAAATCCCTAATCATCCTAATATATATAAACTCACCAATATACATCATCATCCTCATCATATATCACAAATGTACACGCATTTAACTCATACAAAATCAAAAATCACTCACAATCCCAAATCCAACATCACACTCATTACATGCATATACATTTATTCTAAATCCAACCATTCAAATATTCAATTGCACAACCCACCATCCATCCTCAACACATCAATAATCATCATTATTCTATACTCATCAAACACATAATCCAACACATACCAACTCAATCACCCTTCATACACAAACCAAATACCACTTACACAATTCAACAATAATCCATCCAGTTTATCCCTATCTTAAAGTCTTCTAGCCTAAGTTTTCACGGACATTAAACATTAACTACGAGAAATCAAAACCATACCATGGCCGATTTTTTCTAAGTTTGGAACGCCACAAATATCACCATTCCACAAATGTCCAAAGAATCAAAAGTACACCATATAGAATCCTAGCTTCCATAATCCAAATTCAAGCTCCCAACAGTACCAATTTGCCTTCAAAACTCATAATTCAATCTAATACCATATAAATATCACTAAATCAATATAAAGTTTGCTATACCAACAATTACACAAGATTTAGAAATTTTTGACCTTACCAATAGAGATTTGGGACAATATCCAACAAGCCCACAAAGCTAATTCAATCCTAAAACATCTAAAATTACATAATCTCTCAAAATCAACACCCAAATCACAAAACTGAAAGGGGAAGAACTGGGCATGAAATCAGAAATTTCTTACCAAATTGTTCAGTGAATTTTGTAGAGAATTATGAGACGAACATGCGGCCGCTAACAGCTCGTTAATCGGAACTCCAGATTAAAAGTTATGGAAGATCAAATTTTGAGCAATGGTTTGAGTTCCTGTTCTCCCCCTTTCTTATTTCAACCTGTTTCCCAAATGAAATGGAGAAGAAGAGCTAAGCTCTTCTTTTAAGTGGGTATTGGGTCGGGCCTTGGGCCCGTTATGGGCCCGGTTCAACCAGTTGGCCCGACGGCCCAATTTTGGGCCAAAATATTTGAAATTAGTGTTGAAATTTACATTTTAATTATTTCTACGTATTTAAACTATAAAATTTAATTTTATAATTTTTTAAATAATAATTAATTTATTGGCTAATTATTCATTAATTTCATGGGTTTTACATCCTACCCCCATAAAAAAAATTTTGCCCTCGAAAATATCGGTCACCGCTAGGGTACGCGAGAGCAGTTCTCCTTTTAACTCATTACATAGTTTCCCAACCTCTTGCCAATCTTCATAACAACTCATCTCCCGCAACTTCTTCTCCTCACCCTAGTAGTCTTAATGTCTTCCAAATTTCCGTGCTTTCGTTGCCGCACTCTAATTCATTTGTCTCTAAGAATTTGATTATTCGCCCAACACTAATCTAGAATCTCCTTAAACTCTTCAAGCTCTAATAGCATATCCTACGTAGCACACTTAAGTTTGGTTCTAAATTCAACACTTCCAATCCTAATTCATGATTTTCGTCTAGTATGAATAAATGCAATGTCTCAACATTCTATAACATAATTAGAATTTTCGTTATCAGTTTCATGATTACCTAACGACATTAATTCCTTTGCATAATACTCAGAGTCTTCTTACTGAGGCATTCGTCACAATGTCTTGATGTTGCTTCCACTCGCATCCTAAATCCTTTGATAATGCATTGTAGTAATTCTGGATAGTTCATTAGGCTTGGGTATCACGAATGCTGGCACAAAGGTTAATCTTTCTTTCGAAGTTCAAAAACTTACTTTGCATTTAAGTGTCCATACAAATGACGCATCCTAGCGCATCAACTTTTATCACAGACCATACGATTGGCAAGAATTTAAAGCTCCAAAACTCCTTTTGATTTTGCATACTTACACGCTTCACCTTCTGTGTTCAGAAGTCTTGCTCTAAGGAATTAACATTTTGATAATTATATCTAGGAGTTGTACGAGATGCTAACTATGCTCGAGTTGATCTCTGAAAAGATATTAAGCTCAAAGGCGATCAAAAAACTCAAAGGGTGTTCGTTAAAAAAAATAGAAGGGTGTCTAGTATGGTGATCAAACCAAGTCTCGAAAAGTAACGAAATGTAAAAGGAGAAGAATTAAAGTGCATATCAAGGAGAGAATTCAAGTCAAAATCTTGTTAAAGGGAGAATAAAACGTATCGAATCAAGTAAGCCTCAATTGATGTCAAAAGAATGCAGGTTTTCAAAATTCAAGGATAGTTTGATTATACCAAATCAAACTCAGGCTTACCTCGAAAGGGAAAAGATTCATATGCGCAAGGAACAAAATTAGAAAGATGGTCAAGTCGTATAAGAAGAATTTTTCGGGATAAAATTTCAAGGCAAGTTATAAAAGAAACGCTAGAACGAGTCGTGAAGATTCGTTGGCACACTCTCTCTCGCATAAAGGATTTGGTCCAGACTTTGCTTAGTACTTAACAATTTAACAACCCAAAGAATAACTCCGAGACATTTCTCTCCACTACATTTCATAATCACTGATTTCAGAATCACTCTGCGCAACAATCGACAATTCCTATCCTTTAGGTACACTTAAAAAGAATGTTCAATACAATCCATCCTGCTTCTGTTGCGTGCTGTAAACCCCTCTGCCTAATTAACTTAAAGTCATCTACCAATAATTCTCCTGAAAATCATGATTCTCACAATTCAATCACGTGTTACGAATGAATACTATATTTCCATGTTTTGCAAGGCAGTTAACTGAATGCAGTTATCAGTTCACAATTACCTCCACCTCGTTGCAACCGACCGGCATTCTGAGTCCTCTTACGTGGACAAACTATAGCCTTATGCCCAGGTAGACCACACTTGAAACACCTCAATTCATCGGGATATGTCCTTATCTGCTTTCCCTTTCCATTCCCACTATGATTCTCATTCCTTCTGTAATTGTTCTGGCCCTGCGAACGTAGAGGGACATAACCATTCCTCTTGAAACTTTGACTCCTTGGTGTAAGGTTCTTTCTTTGCTCCTTTCTATATGATTTCTAGCGGTTACTCTCAGCCAAAGTAGCCTTCCTCGAGCACTTATCCTCAATTCTGCTCTTATTTACTAACTCTGAGAAAACGTGGACTTCCATGGGCCCCACAGTACTCAAGATATCTCCTCGCAAGCCCCCTTCGTATTTAATACATTTCCATTTTTTGAAACCCTCCAGAGCACCTTGACGGATCTTAGAAAACTGACACAGCTTCTTGAATTTGCTGGTGTATTCTACTACAGACATCGAGCCTTACTTTAGTTGTAGCAACTCAATCTCCTTTGCCGTACTGACGAAGTTAGGAAAATATTTCTTGTAAAATTTGGATTGGAAAGAATTTCAAGGTATCGCGGCATCACCTTGCTATAGGAGACATCGGCTCTCCTACCACCAGATTGTGCTTCTCCCATCAATTGGTATGTAGCAAACTCAACATATTGATCCTCAGGCACCTATTGCGCTTACAAGGCTCTTTCCATAGCTTGAAACTAATTATTTGCCTCCGTGGGGTTCATCATTCCTCTAAAGATTGGTGGGTTTACTTTCAAGAAGGTCACTAAAGTCATCGATCCATTGTCACCACTTCCACCATTACGATTTCTAGCATGTTGGCTAAGCATCTAAGAAGTGGCCTACATAGCTGCAGCCATGCTCTCAAGTGTGGCCATGAAATCCATGGGGTTATTTCCAGACATTTTGGGTCCTTCACTGCCTCACCCATGATAACGTTCGCATCCACGAGTCATCATTTGGTTCCTATTCACACAAAACAAGTGATATCAAGGTGATCAGTCTTAATATCTCAAGTCTAATACTTCAAAGTTTCAAATGCATGCTCATGAACAAATATGGCACATATATCAATTAGATATCCTAATTAGCATATACTTACACCCAGAATATTCTCAGAAGTATAGTCAGTCCGTCCTTCAGGCTCTACAGGAACAAACTACTCTGATGTCATAATGTGTAACACCCTACCACACAGACCTTTACGCGTAGGATGTAAATCAGATGTGGCGAGGCACTACAACCTCTAAGAGTAAAAATATGCATATAATACAATTGA
Organism: Arachis hypogaea; assembly: GCF_003086295.3. NCBI lineage: Eukaryota > Viridiplantae > Streptophyta > Magnoliopsida > Fabales > Fabaceae > Arachis > Arachis hypogaea. The sequence goes on from NC_092045.1 coordinate 19,891,949, forward strand.
AGGAAAAAAATAACTAGAAGCTTTAAAAAATAAGTTAAATAAAAGCGTAGTAGAAATCACATCCCACTCGTACGGATAAGCGTAAAACGGATATAAAGAATAAAAGGGAGGATGAACAATACAAATTTATAGAACATAACTCCAAAGGATACAAATATCAAGTTCCAGACTGGACCTGCAACGCTAAGGCCAACCAAAGTATAACCCGAAATACAACCCGAACTACAGAATGAACACTTAATTTTCCATATCGACCTCTAAGAGGGAAAACCTTCAAAATATAAAGTGCAGAGAACAACCATGTACATATATATACAAGCAAAAACAAAATACTAAACCCAAAATATAGCTTTTCGATTCAAAAAGGTCTTCAAAATGCTCAATAAGGTGTCTCCTGACTAGTATCTGAAAAACAACAATATATATATATATATATATATATATATATATATATATATATATATATATATATATATATATATATATGGAATGAGAAACGAGGGTTCTCAGCATGGTAAAGGTGCCCGCATAGTTAATATAAAAGGCCCCGAGAAAGCCAGAGGAAATCCTGAAACTTCGACACTCAAATTTAAACTTAAGGTTCAACTAAACCAGCAATTAGCTAAAACTATCTAAGGTATTTACATTCCTATCTATCCTTAACTTAACATTTTACTTTCTGTCTCCTCCAACCCTTCGAATCACCGGTGAAACTAACTTCAGCGTCACCTCCGCCAGCATGAGGGATCTCTCAGTTGTAAACACATAAAAAACAGACAAGGAAAACACAAGTATAGATAGCAGTTACAGTAAGTAGATTAGATAGTAGATAATTACAAACAAGCAATTAAGCAAGCCAAAATAAGTGCACACTCATACAAAATACAGAAATGCATATAATAAATGCCTTTTCTACTGGCCGTGAGCTCATGTGTTGGTTATACTGGCAGAACCTGACACATCCAGTAGCTTACCCAAATATCGTTTCTCGGCTGTCCATCTTCAGGAGGCATAAAATTGGGGGATACCCTAACACCTTCTCCTGGAGGCATACACTAAAGGAAATAAATCGAGGAATTAGTGCCCTACCACCTTACCCTAGTGAGGCCATGCCATACTAGTCGAGGGATTAGTGCCTTACCACTTTGCAGACAGAGAGAAAGAGAGAATGTGAGAGAAAACATCGGGGGATTAGTGCCCTACCACCTTCTTCACATCCCACAAAACACAAATCACAAGGAATGTGGAGGAATAAATCGAGGGATTAGCGCCCTACCTCCTTCCCCACATCTAACTCATCACAATATGATATTTTTCATTAATTATGTCTCATTCATTCTCAAGTTCTTTATTATTCATAGTTAAACTCAGTCCTCAACCTTCGTCTTCTTCATAGCCAACTTCATCAATAATCATATCTCCATTCAGTAACATTTCATTATTGTTATTATTATCTTTGTCAATTATTCCTTCCTCAATATTACCAACATCTCATTACTTAATTATCACTCAGCAAATCCTTCTCAATATTTTCTTAACTCATTTAACATATTTACCCTTGTTATAAAACTTTAAAACTTGCTAACGGACCCTACACAAGTGTTAAAGAGATTTCGAAAGATAGTAAAAAGGTTTAAAAACTGAAAATAATATTTTTAGAAAATGGAGGTTCTGCGTACACATGCCATGTTTCTCGTATGCAGAAGAGTGAAATATCCCATCTCGCGTTCGCGACCCTTGTCCACGTACGCAAGCCCCTTGGCAAGGAATCATCCCCACGTCACGTGGTCCTGCCCGCGTACGCGGGCCTATAATTTTTCCCATTTCGCATACACACACCATGCCCATGTACGCGGGACGTTTGGGTAGAGCCCAGAGTTCGCGTCGCGTGCATGTTTACGTACGCAGGCTCAACAAGGTTTGCAAAACGTTGGTAGGTTAGAAAACAATTAGTTTTTCATGCCCAACTTCGAATGTGCATAACTTTTTGTTAAAAATTGTTTTTGATCTATTCTTCAATCGTTGTAAACTTCACAACCCCAATTTTCAATAAAAATAAGTTTTGCAAAATTTGGGGGTGTGAAAGCCAAATTATAGCCCCACGAAATTGGTCAAAAATCATGTTTTTACCAAAAGCTCAAATCTCAAGTTTTTCCAACTTTCCAAACTAGAATCAACAAAATCATAACCAAATTAACATAAATTGTACCTACACAGTATCACTCACACTTATTATCAAATCCTTAATCATCCTAAGATATATAACTCACCAATATACATCATCATCCTCATCATATATCACAAATGTATACGCATTTAACCCATACAAAACCAAAACCACTCACAATCCCAAATCTAACCTTATACTCATTATATACATGCATATACATTTATTCTAGGTTTAATTACTCTGTTGGTCTCTATAGTTTTGCGAAATTTTTAATTAGGTCCCTATACTTTTTTTTCTTTTTAATTGGGTCCCTACACCAATTTTTTTTTCAATTAGGTCCCTCTTAGTAGTAATTGGCTTAATTATACAGGGACCAACCTGAAAAAAAAATTGGTGCAGGGACTCAAATAAAAAGAAAAAAATATAGGGACTCAATTGAAAATAAAATTTGGTGCAGGGACCCAATTAAAAGGAAAAAAGTATAGGAACCTAATTGAAAATTTTGCGAAACTATAGGGACCAACAGAGCAATTAAACCTTTATTCTATTTGAAATTCAACTATTTAAACATTCAATTTAATTACACAACCCACCATCCATCCTGAACACATCAATAATCATCATTATTCTATACTCATCAAACATATAATCTAACACATACCAACTCAATCACCCTTCATACACAAACCAAATACCACTTACACAATTCAACAATAATTCATCCAATTTATTCCTATCTTAAGGTCTTCTAGCCTAAGTTTTCACGTGACATTAAACATTAACTACGAGAAACCAAAACCATACCTTGGCTAATTTTTTCCTAAGCTCGGAACACCACAAATATCACCGTTCCACAAATGTCCAAAGCATCAAACGTCTACCAAATAGAATCCTAGTCTCCACGATCCAAATTCAAGCTTCCAACACCACTAATTTGCCTCCAAAACTCATAATTAATTCTAATACCATATAAATATCAATAAATCTATATAGGGTTTTCTATACCAATAATTACACAAGAGTTAGAGATTTCTCACCTTATCAATAGAGATTTGGGACAATATCCAACACGTCCACAAAGCTAATTCAATCTTAAAACACCTAAAATCACATAATCTCTCAAAATCAACACCCAAATCATGAAACTGAAAGGGGAAGAACTGAGCACAAAATCATAAATTCCTTACCAAATTGCTCGATAATTTTTGTAGAGAATTTTGAGACGAACGCGGGGTGATAAACCCCAATTTTTTTGTTTATCTTGTGTTAAATTCAGGGGATTTTATCAACTTATCTCACATTTATTCAATAAAATATCATGCTTTGTGAATTTCTCCTAACTTGTGCTTAATGGTTAAAATATGCTTTTTAGGCTTTTAATTAGTTAAATTTAATTCACTTTGATTCCACTCGATACCTTGATATGTTTGTTAGTGATCTCAGGTTTTAGAAGGCAAAGATTGGGTTGAAGAAATGAAGAAAAAGCATGCAAAAATGAAGAATTCATGAAGAAATGAGATTTTGGTAATCTGCCAGCGGCGTGTGTACGTGGCCCATGCATGCGCGTGGGAAGGAAATCTGCCAGCGACACATGTACGTGGCCCACGCGTACGCAGGGGAAGGAAAGTTGCCAGTGACGCGTACGCGTCACTCATGCGTACGCGTGACAAGCGGTACGTGACCTCATTAAAAACAATACGTTGGAGGCAATTTTTGAGCTCAAGGAGGCCCAAATCCAACTCATTTCTGATGCTTTTAAACCTAGGAATTGGAAGGGAATGGAGGAGGGGGAGTAGTCATAGTCTAGTTTTCATCATGTTTAAGGTTAGAATTCTAAAGAGAGAAGCTCTCCCTTCTCTCTATAATTTAGGGTAGTTTAGGTCAAATTTCCTTAGATCCAAGTTTTAATTTTTGTTTTTAGTTCAACTCTCTTCATATTTTATTGTTCTATTGTCTTAATCCTCTTAGCTTCTCTTGATAATTTCTTTATGTTGCCATTTTTACTTTCATGAACTCTTGTTGATTTTAATTCCCTTTTAATGCAATTTCATGGTTTCATGTCTTTTATGTTTATCTTAATTGCTATTGTTGATTTCTTGCTTATGTTAGTTATAGCTTTTACTAATTCTTGCATTTTGTAATGTTTAATTTTATTGCACTCTAGGTATTTGATAAAATATTTCCACTAATATTAGAGTAGTTTTCTATACTCTTGGCCTAGGCTAAGGAAATTGAGTAACCTTGAGTCATTGGATCTAATTGGATTGGTGATTTGGGTCCCTTGTTGATCAATTTGATGTCCATTGACACTAACCTACTATTAAGCTAATTAATAGCTAGGTTGGGACTTATGATTGATGTTGATCAAGCCTATTTGACTTACTTCAAGCATAGAAGTAGACTTGATGGGTTGGTCCCTCATAATTGTCAATATATGGTTTGTAGATAAGGATGGTGATCTCAATTTCCATGCCTTAGCCAAGAGTTCTCTTCTTTTCCTTTATTAGTTAATTGTCATTTACTTTCTTGTTATTTACTTTTCTTGTCAATCACCAAATCAAACCCCCCTTGTTCCTTCATATCCAATAATTAAACACTTCATTGCAATTCCTTGTGAGACGACTCGAGGTTTAAATACTCTTGGCTTTTATCGGGATTTGTACTTATGACAAACAAAATTAAACTTTGATGGAGAGTTATTAGTTGGTTTGGAACTATGCTTACAACGAAGAAATTCTATTTCTATTGGGAAATTCTAGACCTACGATAATTCTCACATCAAATTTTTTATGCCGTTGCCAGGGAATTGCAATGGTGTTATATTATTGGCTATTGTGAATATGTGAATATTGTGAATATGTTTGTCTTTTGCTTGTTTGTTAGTTTTTGTTAGATTTAGGACTTTGTTGCTTATTTTTGTTAGCTTTTATTTTTATTTGCCACTATGAATTCTTATCCTTTTGGCTATGAGTGTGGTTACAACTATGTTGTAGGAGATAGAAATTACAATGACAATATGCATCAAGGATGGAACAATCAAAGATGGGAGAGCCTGAAGGAATTGATCAACCTTCTTGGCAACAACCTTCCCAAATGTACTATGAGCAAGAGCCATTCTATGATGCATACCAAGGTAATAGATATGGTGGACCTCCTTGTGATTACCAACAACCCCCACCATATGTCTATGAGCCCCCTCCTCAATATAGTCCTCAACCATTATACTCACAAGCCCTTTACCACCAAATACTCTCATATGATCCTAAACCTTATCCACCATACCAATAACCATATGAGCCATACACACCATACATAGAACCATAATAATTCTAACCTCAATACCTCCAAAAACCACCTCCAATGTATGAACACTTTCAACCATAACATGAATTCTCCTTTCCACCACAACCTTCCATTGAAGAGTGTCCATGTCCATCAATCCAAGAGCAATATGATCCTACTTATGTTAGTCAAGTGGAAGAAGAACCAAAGGATCGTCTCAAGGAAGCAATAGATCGGCTTCAAGCAATTATCCGTCAAAAGGAGCAAGAGGAAGCCCAAAGGACAAACGAAGCTATCAAGGCTAACCTTGCCAAAATTAAAGCTAACTTGGACTCATGGGATTCATACCACAGACAAAGCATCTCCACAGAAGAATGTGAGAAATCAACCGAAGAGTGGAGCATGAAGGAGATTTTAGAATTCTAATATGAAGACAAGGAGATGGGGTATGTCTTGCGACAAGTGGAGGAGAAAGAGATCATTGAAGAAGAAGAAGTGGTTAAAGACCTAGGCAAAGTTGAACAAGAGGTGGATTTCAAGCTTGATAACACTCTCACACCAAGTAATGTTGTTGATAATTTTGTGAAAGTTGTTGAACCTTCTTCCATTGAGTATGAATTTGATTTTGAGGAGGATAATGTACAACCTCCTAGACATATTGTGGAAGATGGAAAATTAGAAGAGGTTGAGCAAGCGACAAGTCATACCGTTGAAGATAATTCCACACCAACTAATGTGCTAATTGAGATTGTTGAACCTTTCTCATTGTGTTGTAAAATTGATGTTGAGGAGACTAAAGCACAACCTCCAACACATGACTTGAGTAATGAGGAATGTGTAAAGGAAGTTGGTGAACAAGGAATTGACATTGAAGATGCTTGTCAAGAAGTAGAGATATTCAAAGAAGAGCACAAGGGAGTGGAACTTGCAAGATCGTTGTGATCACCCCTTCCTAAGTCACCATCATCCATTACATCATTCAAGTGGGTAAATCTCGTATCCCTAAGCTTTACTTTCACACTTGAATATGGTTTGCTTGAAACGGATGGTTAACTTTGAGCTCTTTGTAGATTGAAGATTAAGGGAGAGTTGTGTAGTGGTTGGCAAAATGATGTTAGGCTCATTAAGGTTGAACCCTCAAGGTTTAGGCCCCATGGTTGGAGGAATGATAAATTGTATGGATCTAGGAGGAGAATTTGGTGTTTACTTGAGAATTCGGATCACTTACCACCCAAATAAAATTGTCTTGATCAACTTGAAGATGGATGTAGAAATAAGATTTGGGATCCATAAATATATGAAGATCAATTTTGGGAGCCCTTAGCTTGTGTGGAACTTCATCAAAGCTTGGTGCTATTGATATAGAATTTTGAAGCTTATTAGAAGTTCAAGCATTGGTGGAAGTTCAAGGAAGAGTACAAGCACAAGCCAACTTGACAAAGAGCCTCCCAATTGTCCAACATAAGGACAATAAATAAAAGTGCTACGTGGGAGACACCCCACCATAGTAAACTCTTCCCATTCTCTTGTATATATAATCAATGAATGAATTGAGTTGCCATTGTTAGGTAGTTTTCTTCTTTTCTTACTTTTTCATATCTTGCTTTGATTGTTAGGTTACTATTAGATTCATGTTTTTATTAGAATAGTTGTTTTTGAATTGTATTTTGCTTGAAGTGCAAGTTTTATTTGCATTGTCTCTGAAAAAATTTTCAAAAACTAAAAGATTTTTAGTTAGATTGAAATTTTGGTTAGTTTATAGTGTTTACAGGTTAGGAGAGTGTTTAATTATGTTTTTAGGCTTCTTTAAAAAAAAACGGCGCTCCACGCGTGAGCGTGGACGATGCGCACGCATCGTATGATAATGTTGGAGCTCCTGGTACAAAAAGCAGAGAGTTGTGCTGGAGTTGTGCAACTTTTGTGCGAAGAGCACAATTTATGCCCACGCGTACGCGTAACTGATGCGTATGTGTCGCCTTCACTTTTCTGCATCTCACGCGTATGCGTGGGGGATGCTTACGGATCACTGCCCCTTCCTACTTTTCGCGCGCACGCATGGCGCATGCGTGCGCGTCGCCTTCGCGCCCTATTTCTACCCTGTTTTCTTTTCCTTTCTTTTCTCCCTTTTTCTTCTTTCTTCTTTCTTCTTTCTCCTTTATTCTTCTATTTTCTTTCCTTCTCCCATTTCTTTTATCTCTCTTCTTTTCACTTCTCTCAACATTTTTTCAATCATTTCTTCTCCACTTCTCCATCTCCCTCTTTTTAAATTTTCACTTCTTATTTTTCTCATCTTTCATTTTCTTATTTTCTTTTCTAAGTTTGTTATTTTAACATTGGTGTTGACTTTTTCATGCAACTGTCGAGAATTTTTTGGATCATTTTGGTGCTTCTTTACTTGTTTGATATTGATTGGGTGATGAAATTTTTAGGTCAATGCTTAATCTTTGATGACTCTTGCATCCTTTGTGCATTGATATGAACTCATATTGTCTTTCATGACTCACTCTTTCCTATTTGAACTTGATGCTTCTGAGTGTTCTCTTCATGCCATTTGCTTGTGTTGTGATTTTACTCTTACATCAAGTGTTAGTTGATATGCCATTTGCTTATATCGCTCTCTCACTTACATGTTGTAGCTACCATGTAGTTGAGAACCCTACTCTTATTGGCATTAGCCCCTGCCTATATTCTATTTACATTGATATCTTTGTTGTGGGCTTAATTTTCTTTCTTTTTCTCTCTTTTTAGGCTAGCCACCAAGAAGGGAAAGGAAAATCTTATAAATATGGCAACAAGCAAGTTCCTCCGCATAATCTTTTGAAGGAGCTCATCGGTTGTAGCAATCCATCCACCTTGCTCTTCTTTGCATGCACCGAGGACGGTGCAATCTTTAAGTGTGGGTCGGTCGATGACCGACCTCCATGGGTAACAATTTTCTTTTCCAACACCAATTCTTAATTTTCTTTGTTAGTTAGTTGTTGCATTGTATGATAGTTAGAGTTTGTATATATTCCACCACTTCTTTCTTGCAGGGACTACTTGGTTGAAGTAATGATTTCTTTTCCAAGAAAAATTGTTTTAGGGCACCCTACCAATTTGATTAAAAAAAATTTTTGTGTTGAACTTGCTTGAAGGAATCAATTTTGAAAAATGGTTTTTGAACTAAGAACACATAAGCATGTGAATTTTGAGCCTAATTGTATGGTTACTTCATATAACCACTATTTTCCATTCTTGTGTGTATTATTCTCTTTCTATGATTATTTGTTTGATTCTTTATGTCCATTCTTGTGTGTATTATTTTGTGTATGAATGCATTTATGTGATTGAGGCCTTCATTTCAAAAAGCTCACTTATCCAAATAGCCTACCTTTTATCTTCCATTGTCAGCCAATTTTGAGCCTATGTTGATACTCTTTTATTCTTAATTTTAGCACATTACTACCCCTAAGTGAAAAAAAATAAATGTCCTTAGTTTGGATCTTTGATTAGTTTATGCTAGTGAGAGTGTTTATCATTCAAGTTTGGAAAATTTGGTAACATTGATTGGGATAAAAGAGTATTTTTGTATTTTTATTTAAAATATTGGGAATTGGGGACGCCGACTCCATCTGCTCAGCAGCCCATTCTCTTGGAGACGCTGCCTCCAGCAACAGACATACACCGCAGTGCCAAAATCCTCTCATGGAAGCCAGCCAACTGATGTCCCTCCACCACCTCCCATCATATAGATGACGATTTGGCCTTATAGCGAAATGGCATAAGTACTATTTTATTAATTATTGATTCTAGTTTTAGTGAATTTAAGGTTGTAGGTTTGAACTGTTGAAAGTCTTTGACATATCGTGATTTGTGATTCTTGATTATTAATTCTAGTTATAGTGGATTTAGTGGATTTATGGATGTTGCTTTTTTATTATTGACTATTGTTCATTAATTGTTAACAATTAATGTTGTTTAAGTTGATTTGATAAAGCGTATCCATGTAATGCACATTCTTAAAATATTTAGTTGATATCTTTACTCTTCACCCTATTTACTCTTCATGAAGAAATTTTCAAATGAATTAATGATATTTATAAATTATATTTATTTTTATTAATTATCAAAGTTATAAGATATGGAACTAACACAAAATTCCTTTGAAGAGATCACCAGAGATTGAAAAAGTGTAGACGGAGAGAAACTTTTTATACTTTGAGATATTATTTTTGGTTAAAAAATTAAAACAAAAAACCTGTGAGTTTTATGACATGTAAATTGAATTAGATATCAACAACAAAATCTCAATTTGATTCGCATTCAAAACATCGAATTAGATATTTGCATTTTTTTTGGCTCGAATCCCATCTTACATATTAAATTGGATCAAATATCGGATATTACTAGACCACAAAAACAAAAAAAAAGTATAATTTTTAACTTTTTTTAAATAAAGTCAATATTGTTACCATGGTATAAAGAGTTTAGGAAAGAAACGAAGAATTATTTAGAAAAGTATTATTTTTTATTATTCATATTTCTCATCTGTGATTACAATGTTCTTACCAATATATAGACCAACAGTATACTAAGGGTACACTCGTTATGGAATAATATCCTAATAAATTACATTGATTTTTTTTTCTAATCCTCTTTGATATTTTCATGATTTTGTTCCCTAATTATGATATTCTAATACTCCCCTCAAGGTGAGTAGTGGGATCACCAATACTCAACTTGGTTAGAACTTTAGCAAGGGCTTGTCTTGAAACTACTTTAGTAAGAATATCAACCAACTGATCTTCTGATCTCACAAATGGAAGCTCAATAATGCCATTTTCAATTTTTTCTTTGATAAAGTGTTGATCCACCTCAACATGTTTTGTTCTATCATGTTGTACGGGATTCTCTGAAATGTTGATTGCGGCTTTGTTGTCACATTTCAACTGGCTTGACAATTGTGGTGGAAACCCAATTTCAGTCATCAATTTTCTTATCCACAATACTTCAGTGATGCCTTTAACGATCCCTCAAAATTTTGCCTCTACGCTTGAAAGAGCTACAACTTTCTGCTTCTTGCTTTTTCACGTTACCAGGTTGCCTCCAACAAGTGTAAAGTAACCAGCTGTTGATCTTCCATCATGTGGGTTGCCCGCCCAAGTTGCATCAGTGTATGCCTCAACCTTTAAATGGCCATTCCTTTTGAAAATGATTCCACTTCTTGGAGCTCCCTTCAAATATCAAACTATCCTCATGGCAGCTTCCATACGATCTTTTTTGTGGCTTATGCATAAACTGACTTACTATTCCCACAGCATAAGCTATGTCAGGCCGAGTATGTGATAAGTAAATTAGTTTTCCAACCAGCCGTTGGTACCTTTCCTTAGCTAAGCTGGCACCTTCTACTATCTTCAACTTGTGATTAACTTGCATGGGCGTATCTATTGGTTCGCAATCCACCATTCATGTTTCTGCCAGAAGGTCCAAGATGTACTTTCTTTGGGAGATAAAGATTCCTTTACTGGATCGTAGAACCTCTATTCCTAAGAAATATTTTAGTCTTCCCAAATCCTTCATTTCGAAGTCTGTAAATAGGTTCCTTCTCAACTTTTCAATTTTTTCAGCATCATTTCCCGTTATGATCATATCATCCATATATATTATTAGGCAAGTGATTAAATCTTCCCGTTTTTACAAAAAAAGGGTATGATCAGAGTTACTTTGCTTGTACCCATACCTTTTCATGACATCTGTAAATCTTCCAAACCAGGCACGTGGAGATTGTTTAATTCCATAAAGAGCCTTCTTTAATCGGCAAACTTCATATTTTCTAAATCCTGTTGAGAAACGTGGAGGAGCTTCCATGTACACTTCTTCTTTCAACTCTCCATGCAAGAAAGCATTCTTGACATCAAATTGATGGAGTGGCCAATCTTCATTTGCTGCTATTGAAAACAACACCCTGATAGTATTAATCTTTATAACTGGTGAAAAAGTTTCAGTATAGTCGATACCATAGGTCTGTGTATAACCTTTGGCCACCAACCTTGTCTTGTACCGTTCAATAGTGCATCTGCCTTGTGTTTAATAGTGAAAACCCATTTGCACCCGACTGACTTTTTTCCTGTCGGTAGGATACACGTTTCCCAAGTTTCGTTCTTCTCTAGAGCTTCCATTTCTGTATTCATGGCTTATAGCCATTCAGCTTTCTCATTGGCTTCTCAGACAGTTCTTGGAATATCTTCTGTTAAGAGTCTGGCGAAAAAAACCTTTGCAACATCTGCTATTCCTTCTCTAGCCACTCTTATCGAGTATCGTGAGTTACGGGAAACATGTTCTGGTGAGTATCGATCAGGAGGCATCCCTCTATTTCTTCTTGGAGGAAGAATAAATGTATTGGGCTCTGGTTCTTCATGTTCCAGTGGTATACTATTATTGTTAGTGGTCTAATTAAAAACAGGGAGTAAATTATCAGATTGACAATTACTTACCTCTTGTCTGACATTCTCAAAAGGACTCTCACTGGTTGTATGTATCAAGTTATTTTCTACGTTGAGTGAAGTATATGCTCGGTGGCTCTATCTACTTGCTCTGTTTGAACAGTTTCTGGGCAACAAAGGTTATTTAGCCAACTTGGTGGTTCATTATTGTTCTCCCCCTGAATGCCATATTGGCAGCTGAAGTAAAATTTGGATTCTAAAAAATCACAATCCATGGTCACATGAATACAACGAGTGATTGGATTGTAGCACCTATACCCCTTTTGGTGTGTAGCATACCCAACGAAAACATATTTTTCTGCACAAGGATCAAGTTTGGTTCTATTGGCTTTGGGAATATGGACAAAGACGAAACATCCAAATACTCGAGGTGGTAAGGTTAGAATAGGCGGGATTGCAGTTTGAGTAGCCAAGACTTGTAAGGGTGTTTTGTGGTGGAGAACATGGGTAGGTAGGCAATTTAGTAAGAAGGTAGAGGTCGTTATAGCTTCAGGCCAAAAAAATTTTGGAACTTATGCATCAAAAAGCATGGCTCGAGTCATCTTAAGTAACTTACGATTTTGCTGCTCAGCCACACCATTTTGTTAGGGTGTATTTGGGCAGGAAGTTTAATGAATAAGACCATTTTTCATTAAAAAAATTGCGCATTGATTGGTTTATAAATTCTCCACCATTATCTGAGCGAAGTACTTGGATTTTCTTGTTGAATTGAGTTTGAATCATTTAGTAGAAAGCAAAGAACTTATCAGGTACTTCAGATTTGTGTTTTAAAAAATATACCCAAGTCATGCGAGAGAAATCATCCACAAATAACACAAAATATTAAAAATCATTATGGAAAATAGGAGCTTGATCCCACACATCTGAGTGTATTAGAAAAAAAATAGAATTGATTCTAGTGTTGGTCGGAGGAAAAGAAACTCTTTGATTTTTTGAATGAATACAAGTTTCATATTTGAGGGGTTCAGTACTACTTGTAAAAAGACTAGGAAATAGTAACTTGAGGTACCCAAATGAAGGATGTCCGGGACGCCTGTGCCATAACCAAAGTTGCCTAGTAATAGTTCCGTGAGCAAGCATGGCATGACCCTGGTGTGCTACTTCATCAACGAGTAAAGGCCTTCTCGCTCAGTACCACGCCCAATGATCTCCTTCGTAAGAATGTCCTGTAAAAGACACAAGGTAGAGTACATGAGTACCACACAATTTAGTTCCTTTGTTACTTGGCTAACAGACAATAATTTTGATGATAGTGTAGGGACATAGAGGTAATTTTTTAATTTCAATTTTTTTGAAAAAATAATGGAGCCTCCTCTTTTAACATCAATTAATTCTCCACTAGCTATTTCAATATGGGCTTTTGAGGGTACATTCAAACTGTTAAAATCATGAAGGTCATGAGTCATAGTATCGGTAGCTCCACAATCGAAAATTATTCATTTATCTTTTTAATTGGATTCTGATTCTAGGTCTCCCCTTTATATTGAGTCGTGGTCTGCGTTGAGCAGCCAAGGAGTTCAGTAGTCCTTGCCCTTATTGCCGCTGCTGCCTTGCCATCGTGACTTGCTTCCTCTCTTCTAGCCTCACCATCGGTGCTGGTGACCTCTGGGATGCTTACAATGATGGCTCCCTTACTCTGATTTCTTAATGACTTGGGATTGTTTTTCCACCAATCTGGGTAACGCACAATCTTAAAGCAGTTTTTTTGTGTGTTTCTTCTTTCTTCTTTCACTAATTACTTTTTCCATCAGAGTTGCCCATAATGGATAATTATATCCGTTTACCGAGAGGGCTTAGTTGTCAGAATTGGTTTGTGATGATCGCATGCCAAAACTATTGCATGACATATTTGCAATTTGTATTGTGAATTCGTCAGAATTTTCAATCCCTAGAACCTAACTCTACTCTGATACCATGTTATCATAGTACAAAGAGTTTAGGAAAGAAACGGAGAATTATTTAGAAAAATATTATTTTTTATTATTCATATTTCTCATATGTGATTACAAAGTTCTTACCAATATATAGACCAACAGTATACTAAGAGTACACTCATTATGGAATAATATCATAATAAATTACATTGATTTTTTTTCTAATCTTCTTTGATATTTTTCTAATTTTGTTCCCTAATTATGATAATCTAATAAATATTTCGTTTTTTCACTCTTTCTAGATTTGTTTTCTTCTAGAATATTATTAAACAATATTTTTTAAATAATAAAAAATAAAATAACTAAACATATAATGAATAACATAGAATTAAAACAACAAATCTAGTTATCAAACATTCCAATTAGGGGTATTCATGGTTTTTTTGGTGACTGAACATAACACAAAGAAAAAAGACCTAAGAAAAAGAGTAGTACTCCTCTCTAATAATAATGTCTAAGTTATCAGGAGGCAGTAACCACTCTAGATACACCTGCTTGTTTAAAACAGTAGTCTTAGCCATTAAATCAACCGCTCTACTTGTTGTTCGCTGGATGAGCACTAAAGTAGCTGTCCAATTGCGCTGGAGTATCTCTTTGATTTTGTCAAGCAGATCAGAGTCATTCCTAATCATGCTGGTTGTGCCTCGCAAAACAAGAAGAAACGCATCAAGATTATCAGTTTCACATATCTTTGCACTTGCAATCCCAAGCCATAACAAGCCCTCTCCAAATAGCATGAAACTCACAACAGAGAACAACTAGGGGTATTCATGGTTTGGTTAATCCAAAAACCAAACCAGTTTTTTGGTTAACCAAAAATATAGTATTGGTTAATTAACCAAATTGGTTTCATATGATAAAACTGATTATTAACCGGTTAGTAAAATTCAAAACCGATTTTTGACAAGTTTATCATATATTGCAAGACTAAAAAAAACAGCAAAAAATGAGCATCAAAGTATTAAACAGTAAAACTCCCTTGTTTTTATTGGTTTACATAAGTTGGATAGCAGAATATATATGTGTAAGCTTACTCAATAATCTCATCAAAAGCAGATAAAAATTATGGACCATGAAAGTAAGAAACACATTCAAATAAACCATGTTAAAAAAGAAAAGAACCCAAAATTCTTACATGCAGAGGATTGAATACACAAATACTTCTCTAAACATCTTATATCTGATCCAATTTCTTTTTTAGATTGAATAGGATTCAATCCTATGGTGGATACTGAAGGGGAGTGGAGCAAAAAAGTTTTTTGATGAAATACTGAAATAGTATGGTTGAGGAATAAGAACGTGATAAGTAAAAAGTTTGTAGTAATATATGATCAAATTTAGTTTTATGTGACCGAAAATGAGTGAACTAAGTTTGAATAAATAGTTAAATTGCGATTTAGCATGTAATTAAAGTTTATTTTATTATTTGCTGAAACATAAGTAAATCAAATTTGACCAAAATATAAATTTTCTTCATATATCACATATTCATTGTTAAATCATTATATTTCATCGGAAAACATTTTTCTTTTCAGAGCATCCCCTTTGGGTAGTTACTTGATTTATCATACAAACTTAAGAAATGAATTTGATTTATATTTTATAATGTCAATGTATACACATATATAAAATTTATGACTCTAAATCATGGCAATAATTTGGGCACATTATAGGTTCTAAACATGAACATCATATCTAAAATTCCTAACTTTCTTTCTCATGCCCAGAAAAATTCGATCTGTAACTTTTTGATCATACAATCTGTAACATTATAATATAATTTAAAGAAAAAATATTACCATGTGTGTTCACTTTTAGCGTCTACAATAATAGTTGTAGACTTCACAATTTTTTTTCCCACGTCCCCTACTTCCCTTTTCTCTTTTGTTTGGTTTCCTATATCAAAAGTGAATTCATATAACAAGATTGTATAATAAAAGAAGAAAGATGATTATTATGAAAGCTGCGGACGCCAAAAATTCTTCTTGGCAACAAGAAACTGATTTCTATACAACTTGACAGACCAATGAAGTGAACGCAAGATTGGACCAAGCTTTCTAATCACTTCCATGGAGTCTTGAACCACAAGGTACCCTTCTGGCCGCAATATGCGATCTATCTCCACAACCACGTCCATAATGTCACATCTAACAAATAAAAAGTTATAAGAGAAAGTATTGAGAACCAATCCTTTTCAACCAATAAAGTAGCTAATAATTTATTATTAAAAAAATCTAAAACTAAGAAAAATAAAAATATCCAAAAATCAAGTAAAAAAATAAGAAACAAATAAAACTAATTTAGAGAATAAAATTTAGGATGACCACCACCGGCGGCAGTAGGGTGGCCAATAGTGGTGGTAAGTGGCTGGTGGATATAGGCGAAACGAAAGTAAAAAAGTAATTTCCTTTTTTTTGGTCAGATTTTTTTTTTGGTCAGAGGTAAATCAAACAATGTGTTTTGTTTTTGTTTTATTGGGCATTTTGGCTGGCCCAATATCTGTTGGCTGAACCATGTTGGTTTCTTAACTTTATTGAAGTCCCAAAACATAGCTAAAAATGACAAAATTATAAAACCATCTTCTTTAAAAGCACATGCTTTTGCTTAGTAGAACCAATTAACGAAACTCACGGAATAAGTGAGTTTAAGTTTTTGATATATTGACGTTATCTACTTATTCCTTTTTAGGTTTTGCCAAGGAATTATTTTTTTAACCAATAATCAATAAATAAAGTAGTTGACAAGTACAGATTAATGATTTGAATTGTTATCTTAGCGAGGAAAATGACAAATATTGGCTGAAAAAAATTATTTTTACTCTCTATATAAAAAGAATAAAACAAAATTTAATATATTGAAATATATCTTTAATATACTTGAATGGTAAGTTGAAAGAATGAATTTGATTAAAAAAAAATTAATGGTATCAAAATTAAACTCTTTAGAATAACATACGCATACCGTTTCTGAAGAGCTTCTAGTAGAAAACTAGAATGAAGAAGATCATAGGTGCGAGGGTAGGTGTTAAAGGACTCGCACCAATCATGATACATTCCTATCAACCCTTTGTCATTTATAATGCCCAGAGTATCTGCCATATCTATTGGTACTACATTCATCACCCAAACTGGTAGATCAATTAGTGCTGTTGCAAATCTGAAAATAAATAATCTCGTATCAGTTCTCAGGCAAAAGTGATCAAGTATCATAATTCATAATGAAATCCAAGTTTAGTTAATAATCTAGAGTTTAATTGGTATGTGCACTTTCAAAAAAGAAAAAAAGGGTTTACACTAACTTCCAATTAAAGTATGTATGTATTGTCAAGTTAACAGAAAGTGATTTCTTCATAACAGGATTTGATTAGATATTAACTCAAAACTAAGTAAAGGTTCATTCTGAGTCCTCGAAATTGTGTGAATGTTTTAAATTGATTCTTGAGATTTCAACGTCATTTGGTCGCTAAAATCATACTTTGTGATTCACTTTGGTCCTTCTGTGACAAAAGTGAATTCCAGAAGATAACTTCAGAGACCAAATTATATTTTTTAAATCTCAAGAACTTATTTGAACACGGGCACAATTTAAACCAGAATAGACCTTTACTCGCGTAAAACTTTTGGATTTACCATGGATAGAAATTAAACTCAATAATCTAAAGGGAAAAAGGGCAAGAAAACTAACTAATCTCTAAGAAATTTATATTATATATTTACCCTGCATAACCAGCATTCATGTCCATAATGTTTCTGACACTTGACCAGTTTAGAGAAAGGCTATTCATGTAAACTTCTGGAACTAGTTTAGACCAGTGTTTGCTGTCGTTATAGTACGTCTCGCGGGCATCCGGTACGGTGAATAAGCTAGGAGGCTTAGCGGTAAGCCTCTGAGGCCAAGGCATGGGCCAGCTCTGTATGTTGCCATTACTATCAACTGGAAGAGGGGTAATGCAGGGACTGAGTAAGGCATACCTAAGCATAATTGTGCAAAGAAAAATTAGCAATAGATAGAAATAAAAGTATAAAGCTAAAATCAGTGTCGATCATGCATTAGCAATTTCTATGGAACTTTTTTGAATAGTAGATTATAGATGCCAAGATATTATTATACTAAAAGTTCGACCACATGTTGTACACATATAAGAGAGTCTAATTGCTTAAGCATAAGGCAGCCCAATGCACAAGCATCTTGCATTATACAGGATTCGGGGAGAAACCCGACGCATAAGTCTAATTATTTATATTTATACAAAATTCATGAAAAGAAAAATATCAAAGCTGCAATGATGTTTGTACATTTCTTTCTGTCATGTTGTTATCAGAAACCAAAATTTTGTAGAGATATAGATGTCAAAGATATATAAGCCAAAAGGTGATATAGCTAACTACCATGGTTTATCTTTGGTATCCATATTTTTGCAGATTGGAGGATCGTTCTCTTTTCGGTTGTCGTAGCAGGAAGATGAGTTAGGTTTCTGGTAAATAACAAGACCAATTCCATTTGAATCAACGGTCTTAGCCACGACAGTCCAGCACATTGCTTTTGTAACTCTCACCATGGCTGCAGAAATAAAAAAGGGATAACAATATCCATTCTTAGAAGAATATTTTGCATGTTTTCTAACATTCTTCATGAAATCAAAATGCCATGTTTGAAAAGAAAAAAAATGCTTTATTTCTTAAAACATAGGTGCTCGGAAGATTAAAACTTGAATCTCCGAATAATACTCGATTTGTTTCAAAATATCTGTTCATTTGAGTAAGGTGATATGTTGATTTTTCAATATACCACCTTTTACCCAAATTGCCATAATTTGAAATGAAGGTGGTAATATTTATTAGCCTATTTAAATGAGATAATTGTCAATATAGTCTACTTTCTAGGCATGGAGAAAAAGGAGATAAAATGACAAAAAACAGAAGCATACAGAAAGGTGTGAAGTCAAAGACTAACCCTTCCACACTTTCTTATCTCTTTCATTATCATCACGATAAACAGGTGTTGCAGACCAGGCGAAGAAACCACCTGGTCTAAGAATCCGATTGAGCTCGAATAATGGCTTCCCACCTGAAGGCATGAGCAAGGTTTGTGAATACACAGTTTTATCAAATTTTAGCCTAGTTTGGAAATTGTCTCAACATAGAAATACACAAACACGAGACTTATTTAGAGGAAAACCAAAGCAATTTCAATCTCCATTGTATCGATGTCTCTGAATTTTCTGTCTTGAGACGTTTACCAAACACGGCCTAGCAGATGAAACATGGAAGATAATTATAGAAGAAGAAAAGTAGGTAGAAGTACCATCTGCATCCCAGTGAACCCTGCATCGTGCGCAATGGATCAAATCGAATCCATTATCAGCGAATGTCAGCTTCTGTGTCCCAATGACAGACAGGGTTGCTGGAATACCTCGCTCCAAAGCAAACTGTATTTGTGCTTCATGTTCATCCTTTGGTGCGAATGACATGGTAAGAACATTTTTGTCCAGAAGATAGCCACCAAAGCTAGCAACGCCGCAACCAACATCAAGAACCACCCTGATATTCTTGCCCCACTGAATTGCTGGTAATGTCTGCCACAAAAAAGAGACATTAACAAAATCAATACTATATACTAATATCACAAGAACATGTGCGTGGTACTAATTATTTAAGCTCAGAGCTTCTTGCCCTGTAGACAATATCAGATTATTATTAGCCATATACAACCTCCATTGACTGGCAAGTGTCAAATTGACAAATTCGTATATCAATTATTTCCGAATGCATTGATTTTTTGATGTACCAATCTTGCCAATTTGACACTTATTAGTGGATAAATTGAATAAAACAGTTGAGTTGTCTCCGTTTGACCTCAAGGTCACATGTTCAAGCCGTAGATTTAGAGACTGATGTCATTATCAAGTTTGGCTACCTACATTACACCTTTTGGGTGCAGCGCTTCCTTAGACCCGTATTAATACGGGATGCTTGTGCACCGAGCTGCCCTTTTATTTCGCATCTTATGGTGGCCTAGTTTCAATTTTCTGATTCTTGGATTAGACTACACCATTACTATGCTAACAGGCTCATTCTCAAAAGCAACTGTGTGCAAGTAAATCAAAAGAAAATCTTCCATCATGGTCCCTATATCCTTCTCCTCTCAAATCTTTGTTTATTCCTCTATTTCTAGAAGAAAAGTCCAACAGGGAGGAGGGAAAAAAAAAGAGATGATAATTTAGTACTATGGTATACCTTCTCTATGTACTCAACATAATGATCAACTCCATCTTTGAATTGAGTACCACCTCCGGGAAAGACGAGATAATTGTCAGACTTCACCACCCAATTCTGCTCCTTCTTGTATTCAATAAGCTTTGTACGAGGGACATTATAATACCAAATCTGAAAAAAACCAGAACCAGAAGTAAATTTCATCAATGGATTTATGAAAATGTAAACCGAAATGGAAGTGGGCAAGTAGCACTATGGTGTCAAATTTCTGAAACTCTGTATAATGCAAAGCACAATCTTAGACCATAATCAAGAAAGAGTCTTTATCATTGCAAAAATCAAATGGATTCTATACAGATACCAGAATCACATTCAAGCAATCAGCCAATCACTAAGAACCACAAATTCTTGCTCAAAGTATCAACCTCACCATTTTAGAAATAATCAACTTGTCAAATTAAAGTTACAAACAATTTTCAATTGTTGTACAAAATCATCTTTGGTTTTGAAGAAAAACAAAACCGATAATATCAAGAGAATGAAACAGTCTTTAACATTTTCTATGCAGACAGCAAAATCAGAGTCAAATCAACCACTAAGAATCATAATGTCTTTTCTTACCAAAAAGTATCAATCTCACCATGTCCCTGCTCTTAGGCCACGGAACGGGGACCCGATACCCTTTGGGAAGTGGCAGCAAACAGTGCAATTTAGATTTAGGACAGTGCCTTTCTCTATGCTCCATGTGCCTCCTTGACCTTAGAGCCTTAATGGCCTTCATGTTATCCAAACATGGCATGTAATCCACCCCAATCCCACCCTTACAAACTTCCCAATGAATAATCGAATCCACAAAATCGTCACGGAAATCATCCTCCTCCTTTTTCTGAGGCAATATTCTTTGTTCTTCGGGCGGCTTCTCTTGTTCTTCTGTGATTGATTCTGAGAGTGGCTGAGGGTTTTCGGCATCAGGGTAGAAACTCGTTGGATTCAAGGTGGAAGCAGTGTTGGTTAAGAGAAGAACCACGGCACTAATGAGCAACAACAATATCACGAAAACCAAAGGGTATTTCCTCTCTTTCAAGATTCCTCCCTCAACTTGAATCGCCATTTTCGATGATCCAAACAACTAATTCTTGTGATGTTAGGAAGAGAACAAGATTTGGCTTTTGTGAGAACGTAGCTTTTTCTCTTTTTTTGTTTTTTTTTTTTTTTTTTTTGTGTGTGAACTCAAATCCTTGAATCTAATGAAGACTTGTGGAAAGAGAGTCGGTGAAAATGACATACCAGCATCTTTGTGCTTTGATTTTAAATTTAATCCTTAGGTGGAGCTAATAAAGCGTTGAATCTGAGGGTACGGATCAAAGAAGAGTGATATTGCATGACGAGGAAGGTAGTGTAATAATAATAGTAACATTATGTTGGTGTTGTAACTTGAGAGGGGCAGAATAGAACAGAAAGAAGAAGATCGTGATTTTGCAGAGTAGTGACAGATTAGAATATGCATTTGACAGATTCTATTGTACATTTTCTGCCAATATGACGGCATATTATAATGCTTCAAACTTGAAAGTTATTTTTTAGGTCATGCATCTCACCGACAATGACAGGTTTTAGTGTTTTCTGTCACAATCAACCATGGACATGATAGTAAAATACTAAAATGTCACATCCATGGACCCTGGGTTTCGGAAATTTACATTGTCATCCTATGTCGGCATATAATCAATTTTAACTCATTGTTAGATATGATTTAGATCAAAATTTTATTTTTTATATGATAGCTTATTCTGTTTGTGTTGAAGCTTATAAAACATTGCCTTAGCTAATTTTCCTTTTCTACGTAAATTGAAATAAAGGGGTGGAATTAACAACTTCTAAATTGTTCTTGTTAACAACAAGGACAGATTAAAAAACAATTTTTTTAATGAGCCAATGTTTCTTTTCTCTGTTTTTTTTCCCTTTCTACAAATAACAACTCAAATCATCAACTCTCATATTCACCTAAAAGAAAAATCATCTAGTCTTAGTCATTTTTTATTTTGTTAATTTCATCCACACGTATTCATTTTATTACAACCAAACTCATACAGTTCGCATAAGCTCTCCATAAAGAGTAAAGACCCGCGTAAAATTTTGCATAGAGGGGATAATTTTTTCCCATCAATGCACTTCGCACGCTAGAATATTGTACAACAAAACAGAGAATAGATCTTATCAATTTGTTTTTCAATTATTTTACCAAGTATAATTTCTAACTACAGACTAAGTCAAACAAGAAAAAATGGATGAAAAAATATTAAATGATGAAAGAACATATTTGACAAATCAATTAAGAGAAAAAAAATTGAAAAGATTCATTTTCCAACAAAATGTGTATACAAGAATTTTGCAAAAAGGGCTTCAAAAAGCAAACCATTATTTTAAAAATAACTTGAAACAAGTGGATCATAAGCGAGTGCATCTAATCGTGGGCTTTGCAATGAGAGCACCGGTGGCCAACATTAACTGAAATTAGCATAGAAACGTCTTAAAAGAGAGATGATGGACTTTCTAATGTAACTGTAAAACACCGTAGTTTGGGTTGAACACCCTTTTGCGGAGACTCCATAGTAATATAGCAAATTACAAAACCTCTCAACATATAGTATTTCATGTTTGTATGATACAACCGCATATAAAAACAGTTTGAAAAGAATCAAATCAAAGACAAAAATTAGTAAAGCCATCTTTTGCTATCTATGCCTTACACTCTACCTTCAGTCTGGTGTCACTCTGTGATTCCGGTGCCGTTGTTATCCAGATCGACGTCACCCATTCCTGTGTCCTCTTCCTCTTCGCTGTCCTCGTCGCCGCTGACTTCTTCATTATCTTGTCGTAGTTTTGCCATGTGCTCAGCAAGCAATTTATCATCGCGTTCGCTCACCTGCATAAAAATGCAGCGTCAAATCTCAAGTTTCCATAGACAGAAATCAGAGGACAGAATATGTACAGTTGTAAACAAATGTAGATGATAAATATAGAGGAGTGACACTCACCGCTCTAGGTGCCTCCTTCACCACAAGTTTACCCTTGTGTTTCTCTATTGACTCGGTGCAAGAAGTAATGGCATTATTGAGGACTTGTATCCCTTGCTCCTGTTAAGTTTATTACAAAATGAGCATCACTTTCAATTGGACCATATATGATATGATATAGTGTATCGTGTACTATAATATAATATGGCTAATAAATTACAACAGCAGCTAAGTTATCAGAGTTCCCAAACAGGAGACATGAATGGAATATGAATTGCTTGTATCAGACTTTTCTCTAGTTTCCACTTTAGGTTCATTAATTAATTCCAAGGATATGTAGGAAAGAACAGTTATTCCTGTATAAACAATTCCATCCTAATTTTGCAGGTAACAGGATTTACCATAGCGAACACCATATAAATTCAGTAAATGCAAGATGTTTTCAATTAATTCCCTCTTGCACTCATAAACTCTGCCTTAGCCCCCCCCCCCCCCCCCCTTTCCCTTTTTTTTCTTGTCATATGAACAATTTTCCAACCTTTAAAACGAATACATAACAAAGCAACAAATTTCAAAAAACTTTGAACTGAATAAGGAAAATATTCTAGATCGAGTCCATTAATGACAGCAGCTGTCTCTATGCAGTTGAAAGGATTATGTGGTAATGATGATTGATACATGTGGAAAAACTATACTTACTGAGTTGTAGTGCCAAAACACCCACAATAAAAAAAAAAAAGAAAAGGAAAAAAAAACAAAGCCATACACTAGTAGGCACTAACTGAATTCAGGTCAAAAGCCAATTAACATATCAAACTTTCTGTCAACGTTGCACTAACCTTGTCGAGAGTCTGAGTGGTAAGCACATAAAGTGGGGGCGCAACAAGTTTAATTTTTACAGGGCAGTCATCATTTCCAGCAGCTTCAGCCTTCCTCATGGCCTCCTGCATATTAGATAAATTACCATGCCTCAGAATACTTTAGGAAATAGGCAACCAGAAATTACTTGATAGCACGTTATATGAAAACTATATGACTAGATGTTGAAAAGAAAAAGGGAACTTTTTATGCAAATCAGGGCCAAGAGAAAAGGCTAAGACCTTGATGTGAAGAACACCATCAAATTGAAAACATTTCATTTCAATATCTGCCCTAATTTTCAGGGGCTGGGGAGTCATTCGTCTTCTAATATTCTTTACTAGAGAATCCTTCACTTCTTCTGTGACAGCTGGAACAACCTTTGTCACCTATGGGAGACGGCAAAAAAAAAAAGAAAAAAAAAAACTTTATTCATCAGTGTGATTTACGTGGCAGGTAGTCTATAGTTCTATTCTATTATAACAAATATTTACCTCTTGCCCATCAGGGCCAGCTTCCTTGATTTCACGGGTGAGGGCATTTAGCACTGAATCAGGATCCGTCACAATTATCTTGAATGCCTGCATACAAAAAGGTGTATATAGTCAATAAACTTTTCAGAGCATCTTCAGAGAACTGTTAGGAAAATATTTTCTTTTCTGAAAGAAAAGGAACTTTACCTCAAAAGCATGACCATATTTGCGGTATAAAGGCCATCCAATGTGAACATACAGCTCCTGCATAAAGCCACTTGCATTTAGTTCAATAAACAAAACTGCAATGGTAAGACCAGTAAATAAAGTGTTTAATCAGATATTCATAATTTATTATTATTATTGTTATTATGATATGATTTCCACAGCATACAGCTGTATTAGTTATATAGCACAGTTATACCATTCTTCGCCATTATAAATTGCTATGTATAGAGTTCTATTCAGTAACACAAAAACAAGAGTTTCCCAAAGATCCCTTTCTCTAAATATCAAGACATATTAAGTGGACAGACATGTTTAGAAAGGTAGAAAAACATGCCTACAGAAAAGAAGACTATGATAATGACAGAAACATAATAGGTCAATAAGAGGATGAATAGTGTTTTATATCAACAAAGGAAATTTCAGTCAGTGGTAATTTCTCATGAAAATTTTCTTATGAAGTTCAAGCTAATAACCCTTATTTCTTTATCAAAAGACATGTTTGCAAATTGCAAGTGTCCTATAAGATCGGATAATGCAAGAACTACAAGTTACAAGGGAGTAAAAATCAAAGCAAAAACAACAAATAAGCCTGTGATCTAACGTGGACAGTAGTATAATCAAACATACTTGCACCATACTTGAACAGAAGCAATATGATTAAGCATATAAACAAAGCATTTTTAAGTTAGAACTACAACAAATCACTTGAAAATAAGCTCCGGTGTGTTTGAGTAAAGGTCAGGTTCCCACGAATCAACATGTGAACCGTGAATAGCACAAGCGAGGTCCGAACAAACACAAACCAGAACATTAGAAAAATACGAAAAAGGCAAATTGAACAGAGTCGACGACCTACCCAATACTACCAGCATGAGTAAAGCCAATTAGGCTTTCAAAGCGCAAGAAAGAAATGAACATCATATGCCACTTTTACCAACGCCTTCCTAATTATGGTAACAATTCCAATACAGTCCATAACTCAAAACAAATCCTATTCCTATCAACCAATTTCCCTTCATTTCCTCCCTTAGTCTCTACACGTGGACAATGAACACATTCTTGAACATCTATTTTATGCCATAAAAAATGATCATTTCCTTGTAATTCTACATTTCTACTTTCACCAAGAGAAATTAGACAATCACACTGATTGGTCCTCTTTAACCAAGAAAGAGACACCCAAACAAGCAACTATCTCTTACAACAACGCCAATCAACACAGTTCCAATAAAACAACCAAAAAACAAGCATACTCAAATCACTCGCATACAAAGCAAAATTACAACTGAGCTGGAAACAGCAAGTAAATTACCTCCAAATCAATGTTTAGGGTCTCAGCAACGTGGCGCATGATAGAGTGAACAAGCTTGCTCTTATTATACCTCTCCTCACAGGCCTGAATATCCTCTTCAGAAACACGGCGCTTGCTAAGGTCGATGTAACCCTTGTCCTTATCGACACGAAGCACCATAACGGGTTCGATGCGACCGACCTTGATGAGGCTGCTGACGCTCCGAATCCGGCGCCGGGAGAGCTCAGAGAAGAGGATCATTCCCTCGATGTTGTTGTACTCGAGGAGTGAAACGTACGCGCCCATGTCGGCGATGTTCTTCACCTGAATCATCACCGCCATGTCCACCTCCGGGTACTTCGCCTCGTACATACGGCACTCTAGGTTCGGACCCATACCTGCTTGGTTCGGATGCTGTTACTCGCTCTCGCTCAGTCGCTTGGGGTTTCAGAAATGGAGGGCGAGAGAAAGAGTGGTGAGGGTTTTTGCGAGAGTCGAGCGTTAGAGAGTGAAAAAGGAGCAGAAAAATCAAGTTCGCACTGGATATAGAGAAAGGGGGATAGTGGTGGCGTCTGATGTAAGTACTTGGGCTTCGAACCATTCGGTGATCCATCTAGTAAGCCCGTTATAGGCCCATTATGTTGACCAAACAAAAATATTTAAACGCTTTTAAGAAGCGCATTTGGGCCACCTAAAGAAAACATGCAAAGGAGGCACGTTCGCCTTGTCTCTGCCATGGAAATGAAGGAAATGAAAAATTATAAAAAAACGCCGACCGTGGGGCTCGAACCCACGACCACAAGGTTAAGAGCCTTGCGCTCTACCGACTGAGCTAGACGGGCTGGTTATTTTGAAAATTTAGATATATATATATATATACAATTATTTTTCTTTCAACTCTTAGTAAAATTTAACTACTCTATGAGTGGAAAAAGAAAATTATTTCCTTCATTCAATTTTGATGCCTTATTTCATAGTACTACTAAATAAGATATGGAGATTATATTTTTTTGTTACTGTCTCTCCTTTTCTTTAACTAAAGATATATATTTTCATTAAAAGAGTAAATGAATACAAGTAGATCCAAACTTAGGACATCAGTACAAATGCAAAATGGGGAACCCAAAAGTAAAAAGGAACAACATTGATAAGTAAGTATATTATCACATTTAACAAATGTTAAATAATATTTTTAATAAAATTATTTAATTATACTTAAATTTATTAATAATTACTAAATAACTTTTTCTTAAATAATAAAAACAAATTAGATAACTTCTAAAACTGTGAAAATTAAATTTTAATTTGAGATATTTTTAACACAAAGATATTATATATTATTAGTGGAGTCAAATTTAATAAATAATTTTTATAATAATTTAATATACTGAAATCAAATTTAACAACATAATAGAAGACAAATATAATATTATTATTTATATACTACTCCTAAATTTTCAAATTCTAATAGGATACTTGTCCCATAACAATATCAAAGCATTCGTCCCTGCCTTGAAGATTTGCATTAATATTTGGCATGCTTGATTGTTAGCCATGCAATACAGAACACAATCGTCTGTAAATTGAGATTGTCGTACCACAACAATAAAATAAGATTCAATAATTACACATTCTTTTATGGATATACCACCAAAAATACGTTGGAATTATTTGATACTCACAAAAATATTTTTTAATTTTATTATCGACAAAAATATTATTAAATTATTTAAAAATATAACAAAAATATAAAAAAAATAATTTTTTTATATAAGCAGTAAACGTTTTTTGTATTTAACAAACTGCATATATATACATTTGATTAAAATTTTATAAAAATAATTAGATAACTATTAAAAAATACATACAAAAAATCGGATAAAAATTTGACATTTAGATTTTTTTATTTTTTAAAAATATTATTAGTTGTTGACAAAAAAATCACAATATATATATATACTTAACGAAAAATCACCAAATTATAAAAATAAAAATATCTTATTTTTTAATCATGTTTGAAAATTACATTAAAATTTAATCTCTAAAGTATTTTTTAAGAATACATATTTAATGTTGGACACTTTTATCGTTCTTTAAATAATTTAAGGATATTTTTATCAATAACAAAATTTAAAAATATTTTATCAACGTCAAAATAATTCGAATATAGTTTTAATAGTTTATCTTTCTTTTAACCAGTTAATACATCTATGGCATAATCTTAATTTTGCATTACCTTCCTTAAATAGTTCTATTCAATCTTATTATATGCTTTATTTATATTGAGTTTTAAGGTAATATCTCAATCCCTAAATTTTTTATTTTTCAAAAAATATATAAATTTACGAGCTATATAAAAACATGATCACTATTCAATTTTTTTCTATTAAAGACATTTTAATTATCACTAATCACTTTATTTATAATAAATTATATTTTGTGAACTAATACCTTAAAAGTAATTTTTTAGATGCGTTCCTCAATCTAATTGTTCTCACGTTTAGGGTTTAGGATTTAGAGTGTAGGATTTAGGGTTTAAGGTTATCAAGGTTTTAAAAATCAGACCGATCATTAAACCGCTTTAATCATTAGTTCATTAATTTACTGGTCTAACCAATTTAACTATAATTCAACTGTAAAAATTGTGTTATAATAAAATAATAAATAATTATAAATAAACATTCTAAATTAAAATTATAGTCTAATATAAATCTTAAAATATTTTTCTTCACATACAAGCCACTTATAAACTGAAAAACTATAGTACTATTCTTAATTGCCTTAATAAACTGAAAACTCTCAAACTCGATTTTTTTGGCTGAATTAGCTTTTACTGCTGCAACATACAAAGCAAAGACATACTTTTCAGAGCCACCAAACATAACCAATGAGACCTATAGATAAAATCAAGAAAAAATAAGACTACAAAATTTTGATCCCATAAATAACAAGCACAGTGGCTCAAGGACGAACAAATTTTTTAAAACAATTCAATCTAACCTAAATGAAATATAAATAAATAATTCATTGAACTTAGATTCATATTCAGTCAGTTATAATTTCATATTTTCTTCTTTTATCAATCATAATCTAAGCACAATTTCTTCTACATCAGCCTGAACTGTTGATGAGCGGATAATTTATACGCTTTTTGGCATTGTTTTTAGGTAGTTTTTAGTAGGATCTAGCTACTTTTAGGGATGTTTTTTATTAGTTTTTATGCAAAATTTACATTTCTAGACTTTACTATGAGTTTGTGTGTTTTTCTGTGATTTCAAGTATTTTTTGGCTGAAATTGAGGGACCTGAGCAAAAATCTGATAGGAGGCTGACAAAGGACTGCTGATGCTGTTGGATTCTGACCTCCCTGCACTTGAAATGGATTTTCTGGAGCTAAAAAACTCCAAATAGTGTGCTCTCAACTGCGTTGGAAAGTAGACATTCAGGGCTTTCCAGCAATATATAATAGTTCACACTTTATTTGAGTTAAGATGACGCAAACTGGCGTTCAACGCCAGTTCCATGCTGCATTCTGGAGTAAAACGCCAGAAACACATCACAAACCAGAGTTAAACGCCAAAAACATGTTACAACTTGGCGTTTAACCCCAAGAGAAGCCTCTGCACATGTAAAACTCAAGCTCAGCCCAAGCACACACCAAAGTGGGCCTCGGAAGTGGATTTCTGCACTAAGACTTATTTCTGTAAACCCTAGTAACTAGTTTAGTATAAATAGAACTTTTTACTATTGTATTGAGGGTCTTTTGACCACGTCTTGGTTATTCTGGTTCCCTATCCGGGGCCGAAGCCAATGAACACCATTATCACTTATGTATTTTCAACGGTAGAGTTTCTACACACCATAGATTATGGTGTGGAGCCCTGCTGTACCTCGAGAATTAATGCAATTATTATCGTTCTTCTATTCAATTCAAGTTTATTCTTATTCTAAGATATTACTCGTACTTCAACCTGATGGATGTGATGATCCGTGATACCCATCATCATCCGTCCTTATGAATGCGTACCTGACAACCACTTCCGTTCTACAAGCAAAAGCTAGAGTGAATATCTCTTAGATTCCTTAATCAGAATCTTCGTGGTATAAGCTAGAATTCATTGGCAGCATTCTTGAGAATCCGAAAAGTCTAAACCTTGTCTGTGGTATTCCGAGTAGGATTCAGGGATTGAATGACTGTGACGAGCTTCAAACTCGCAAGTGTTGGGCGTAGTGACAGACGTAAAAGAATCACTGGATTCTATTTCGACATGATCGAGAACCGACAGATGATTAGCCGTGCTGTGACAGAGTATTTGGACCATTTTCACTGAGATGATGGGAAGTAGCCATTGACAACGATGACGCCCTACATACAGCTTGCCATAGAAAGGAGTAAGAATGATTAGATGAAAGCAGTAGAAAAGTAGAGATTCAGAAGGAACACAGCATCTTCATGCACTTATCTGAAATTCCCACCAATGAATTACATAAGTATTTCTATCTCTATTTTATGCTTTATTTATCTTTATATTCAAAAACCATTATAACCATTTGAATCCGCCTAACTGAGATTTACAAGATGACCATAGCTTGCTTCATACCGACAATCTCCATGGGATCGACCCTTACTCACGTAAGGTATTACTTGGACGACCCAGTGCACTTGCTGGTTAGTTGTGCGAAGTTATGACAAAGTGTGATTCACGTTTGAGAGCTCCAAGTCTATTGGCGCCATTGTTGATGATCACAATTTCGTGCACCAAGTTTTTGATGCCGTTGCCGGGGATTGTTTGAGTTTGGACAACTGACGGTTCATCTTGTTGCTCAGATTAGGTAATTTTCTTTTCAAAAAGTTTTCAAAAATCTTTCAAAAAATTTTTTCCTCTTTTTCGTTTTTCTAAAAATAATTTTCAAAAAAATTCCAAAAAAATTAATAAAATCATAAAAACCAAAAATATTTTTGTTTCTTGTTTGAGTCTTGAGTCAATTTTTAAGTTTGGTGTCTGACAAACCCCAATTTGACGGTTTATCTTGTATTGATTTTAGGGGATTTTATAACCTTTTACCCACATTTATCCATTGAAATAGCATGGTTTTATAACTTCTCCTTTAATTGTGCTTAAGAGTGAAAACATGCTTTTTAGGCCTTAAAATAGCTAAATCTAATTCACCTTGATTCCATTAGATGCCTTGATATGTTTGTTAAGTGATTTAAGGTTTAGGAGGCAAAGATTGGATCAAGGGAATGAAGAAAGAAGCATGAAAAGTTGGAGGACTCATGAAGAAATGAAAGAACCGGAAAGCTGTCAAGCCGACCTCTTCGCACTTAAACGACCATAACTTGAGCTACATAGGTCCAAATGATGCGGTTCCAGTTGGGTTAGAAAGCTAACATCCGGGGTTTCGAAACGATGTAAGATTTGCCATAGTTGCTACAAGTATGATGGCGCGCACGCGCATAGTACGCGCACGCGCCGTTGCTGCCACCTAGTCCACTTGAAGCAAAACGTGGCCAGCGATTTTAGAAGCCTTGTGGGCCCAATCCAACTCATTTCTGATGCTATTTAACCCAAGGAGTGAAGAGGGAAACACATGTTAGTTACCATTAGTTTAGTTTAGTAGTTAGAATTAGTTCTAGAGAGAGAAGCTCTCACTTCTCTCTAGAATTAGGATTAGGATTAGGATTAGTTCTTAGATCTAGGTTTTAATCTTTGCTTTCTTCTACTTCTACATCTCAATTCCTTGTTGTTACATTCATTCTTCTTCCATTCTTTTATTGTAATTTCCTTTATGTTGTTCTTATACTTTGTTGTAGATCTACTATTGTTCCTTCCATTTTCTTTCAATTCAATAAGAGGTAATTCATAATAATTGTTCTTCTTTGCTTTTCCATTGTTGATCTCTTGCCTTTGTAGTTAGATCTCTCTTTAATTCTTGCAATTTATGTTGTTTACTTTTATTGCCTTTTATGTGTTTGTTGAAATGCCTCTTCTAGATATAGTATAGATTTTGTTCCTCTTGGCCTAGGTAGAGTAATTAGTGACACTTGAGTTATCTAATTCCTTTGTTGATTGATAATTGGAGAGATTGCTAATTGGTTTGGAGTGCACTAAAGCTAGTCTTTCCTTGGGAGTTGGCTAGGACTTGTGGCTCAAGTCAATTCATCCACTTGACTTTCCTTTATTTAGTAAGGGTTAACTAAGTAGTAGCAATGAACAATTCTCATCACAATTGAGAAGGATAACTAGGATAGGACTTCTAATTTTTATACCTTGCCAAGAGCCTTTTATAGTTGTTAGTTTATTTTCATTGCCATTTACTTTCATGTCTCTTATCCAAAACCCCAAAACAACTCAAACCAATAACAAGACACTTTATTGTAATTCCTAGGGAGAATGACCCGAGGTTTGAATACTTCGGTTATTAATTTTAGGGGTTTGTTATTTGTGACAAACAATCTTTTGTATGAAAGGATTATTGTTGGTTTAGAAACTATACTTGCAACGAGAATTCAATAGTGAAATTCTATACCATCAAAAATCTAATCATCAAAATGGCGCCGTTGCTGGGGATTTGCAATGGTGTTATGTTATTGGTTATTGTACATATGTGAATATTGTGAATAGGTTTACCTTTTGTTTGCTTCTTAATTTTTGTTAGTTTTATTTTGTTCTCTCATTATGAACTCTCACTTTGGCTTTGAGTTTGGTTCTAATTGTGTTGTAGGAAATGTGGACTTTAATGGCAACATGTACCAAGGATGGAACACTCCAAGATAGGAGGAGCCTCAAGGAATTGAT
The DNA here is from genome assembly GCF_003086295.3 of Arachis hypogaea. Taxonomy (NCBI): domain Eukaryota; kingdom Viridiplantae; phylum Streptophyta; class Magnoliopsida; order Fabales; family Fabaceae; genus Arachis; species Arachis hypogaea. Next base: position 19,924,698 of record NC_092045.1, read on the forward strand.
CACTCCTATTGGCAACAACCCCCGGATACTTATAGGTATAACTCCCATCCTAATGCATGTCAATTTAACGGCTATGATGACTCTTTTTGTGACACTCAACAATCACCATCATATGCATATGAATCTCATCCTCAACATGAACCTCAACCATTCTCACAAGCCTTTCCATACCAAGCACCTTCCTATGATCCATATTCACCATATGACCAATCATCCATGCCATATTCTTATGACCATTATGAGCGAGAACCCTTAGAACTACCACAACCCTATCAAGATTACTCCCAAGAACCACCTCAATACACATCATCTCCACAATTTTATCAAGAGGAACCACTTTCCTACCATGAATCCTCTCTCCAAAATAATGAACCTTCCTACTCACCCCAAGCCCCAATAGATGATTCTCTTACCTTGCTACTTCAAGGACAAGCGGATATGCAAAGGAACACCTTAGAGTTTGTGACTAACTTGACCAAGGTAGTGCATACTTTAGCCTACAAATGTTTGAACACTCAAGGTGCTTCCCTAGCCACATATGGAGAATCAATTGAAGAGCAAAGCATGAAGGAGAGATTGAAAACTCCGGTGGGGGATGAGGGATGCTATTTTGTGTTGGAACAATTGGAGGAGCCTATGATCATTGAAGAAAAGGAAGAAGTGGTTGAAGATCTAGGGGATGTTGAAAGTCCATGGGAATGTAGCATCATGGAGCACTTTCCCAAGAAGCTTGATATTGATGTTGAGGAGGGTGCGCAACCTCCAAGGCAAGTCATAGTTGAAGACTTGGGAGAAGCTTATCAAGAGATGGATTCAATCATGGATGAATTCCTCTCTACAATGGAATCCTCTCCCATTGGACATGAAGTTGAAACTATAAAAGAGTGTGCACAACCTCCCAAGGATAACGAAAATGGCATGGTATATATTGAAATTGAAGAATATGAAGAGGTTGATCAAGAGATGAACTCATTCATCAATGAATTCCTATCCAAAGTTGAATCACCTCCCATTAAACAAGATGAAGCTCTTGAAGACAACACCAAGCCACGTAACAAAGGGGATGAGGTTGAAATTGAAGAAGCTTGTGAAGAGGTGGAAATAACTAAAGAAGAGCCTAAAGAAGTAGACCTTGCATTGTCTAAGTGTGGGGAGGTCTCCCTCCCCAAGTCACCATCCAAAACAACATTCAAGTGGGTAAAATTCTTATCCCTAAGCTTTACTTTCTCACTTGAATATAGTTTAATTGAAAATGATGGTCAACTTAGAGCTCTTTGTGGAGTCAAAAGTATAAGAGAGTTGTGTAGTGGTTGGAAACATCATTCTAAGCTCATGACGGTTGTAAGCTCAAAATTCAAGAGCAATGGTTGGTGTGAAACCAAATGGCATGGGTCTAGGAAGTTGTTTGGAGGTTTCTTTGAGAATTCCAAGGCCATACCACCCGGATGGAATAATGACGATCAATCTAAGGACGGGTGTCAAAACAAAGTATGGGATCCCGGATCGCACAATGAAAATCAAATTTGGGAGCTCATGGTTTGTGGAGAACTCCATCAAAGCTTGAAGATATTGAAATTGAAGAATGGAGCTTATTGGAGATTCAAGCATTGGTGGAAGTTCCAAGATGAGTACAAGCACAAGCCACCTTGAGAAGAGCTCCCCATAAGTCCAACTTAAGGACTTAAACTAAAAGTGCTAGGTGGGAGACACCCCACCATGGTAAACTCTGTCCATTCTCTTTTAGTTTTGTTTAATAAGTGAATTGAGTTGCCATTGTAGGTAGATTCTCATTTTCATTTTTATCTTTTGTAAATATTGGTAGAATTAGTTTAATTTCTTGTTTTTATTGTTTTATTGAGTTTAGTTAGAAGTATAATATGATAAATAAGGTTTTAGGGTGTTTTGGTAGCTGTTTGGAGGATTGAAAGGCTTGGATTGGTGCAAGAACTTAAAAAAAAATTTTGAAAAACTGAACACCATCCACGCGTGCGCGCACCTAACGCGTACGCGCACCTGAGCATTTTCGACCATCCACGCAGACGCACACTGTACGCGTACGCGTGGATACAAAATTTCACCTCCAGCCAAAAACCCGAGAGTTAGGCCTGCACTGTGCGAACATTGGGCCTAAGGCACAAGTCTATGCACGCGTGAGCGCACCTGGCGCGTACGCGCACATGATCTTAAATTGGCATGCACGAGCACGCACACTGTGCGCGCGCGCGTCGATTGCACAATCTGCACCCCCGGTACCTTTACCCGAGAGTTGTGCCAGACTTGGGCCGACACTATGCCTCCGGCCTAACTCGATGCACGCGTGCGCGCACCTGGCGCGTACGCGTCCTTCGACCAATATACCCATCGACGCGTAAACATGCATGACGCGCACGCGTCGGTAAAAAAAAAGAGTTTTTTTCTCCCCTTCCATTTTCTTTTGCTTATCACATTCGCATACTTCTACTCTTCCCATTTTCATTTAGTTTTTGTAGCATGTTTTTGTTTTTTTTAAGTCATTTCAATAATGGTGTTGCATCTTCCTACTCAATTGTTGAGACTTTCTTACATTATTTTGGTGCTTCTTGACTTGTTTGATATTGTTGGGTGATGAAACTTTTAAATCAATGCTTCATCTTGTCTGACTCTTGTGTCCTTGTGCATTGATATGACCTCATATTGTCATTCATGACCCACTTCTTCCCATTTGAACTTGATGCTCAATACACTCTTCATGCTTTAACTTTACTCTTGCATCGAGTTTAATGATATGCCTTAGCTTACATTGTTTTCTCACTCACATGCTTAGCTAACATGTAGTAGGGAATCATACTCTTAGTTGGCATTAGCCCCTGTCTATGTTCTAATTGCCTTGATATCTTTGTTATAGGCTTAATTTTCTCTCCTTTTCTTTCCTTTTAGGTTGGCCACCAAGGAGGGAGGAAGGAAAAGCTGTTAAATGGGGCAACAAACAAGTCATCCGCACAACCTTTTGAAGGAGCTCATCAATTGTAGCAACCCGTCCACCTTGCTCTTCTTTGAGTGCACCGAGGACGGTGCAAACTTTTAAGTGTGGGGAGGTCGTCCGACCGTTCGGCGATTTTGGGTGACAAGTTTCTAATTCCAACACTTTTGCATTTTATTCTAGGATTTTAGGATTTTTACTTGCATTCTCTTAATTTTTGCATATGTATACACAATAAGCCTAGTCAAAATAATGAAAATTTTCAAAATTTCTATCTATAGGGCACCTCAATTGATTTGAGTGAAAACTTTTCATAGAACTTGCTTGAAAAAATATATATTGTGGATCATATTTTTGAGCTAAGAACACAAGCAAGTGAGATTTAAGCCTAATGGTGTGGTTACATCCTATAACCACTTATTTTCCTTCTTTTGTGCATTATTCTCTTTCTATGAATGTAATCTTTGATTTGTTTGATTCTTTATGTCCGTTATTTTGTGTATTCATGCATTTATATGATTGAGGCCATCATTTCATTTAGCTTACTTACCCAAAAAGCCTTACCTTTTATATTCCTTTGTTAGCCAATTTGAGCCTACGATTAACCCACTTGGTTCTTTAATTTAGCACATTACAAGCCTTAAAGTGGAAAACAATAAATGTCCTTATTTGGATCTTTGATTAGCTTAGGCTAGTGTGTGTGAGTATCATTCAAGTGTGGGAACCTTGGGACATTGGGTGAATAAAAGGGTAGTTTTGTATTATTATTGGAAATATTGGGAATTGGGTACATACTCATGTATTGATCAAATGTAAAACCTTATGCATTGAGGTTCTTGTATATAGAAAGAAAAAAATGAGAAAAACAAAAGAAAAAGAAAAGAAAAATAATATGGAAAAGGAAAAGAAAAAAATAGAAAAAGAAAGAAAAAAGAAGAAAAAGAAAGAAATAAAAAGGGGACAAAATGCCCCAAATCAAAGTATAGTCCAATAAAATCAATGCATAGGTGTTGTGAAATGAAAAGAGAATGCATGAGTATGTGGAAAAGTGAAGAATGGGTAGTTAGGTTAGAACTTAATTGTATAGGATGTCATAGGTTAGGTGGGAAGTTTAAGCTTATCAAAGATTCAAATTTCAAGCTCACTTGACCAAATATGCATCCTACCTTGACCCTAGCCCCATTACAACCAAAGAAAATACCTCATGATATATGTATGCATGCATGAAATATTTGTTGATTGTTAGAAGAAAAACAAATCTTAGAAAGCATGATTAGGAGAGAATTGAGTGAATCAACCCTAAACACTTGAGTGAATAGAGTGCAAATACATCCGGTGAGGGTTTGATGCTAAATTACATGTTTCCACCAATGATCATCTCCTTTCATGCAAGTTTGTAAAAATATTTAATAGCTCAATTCAATTATGGTTTGGCATGGTTTTTAATACCTTTTGCCCTTGTGCTTATATATGCTTCTTGGGAATTAATTTATTTTGACCAAGCAATTGCATTCATGAAGATAGTTGCATATAGGTAGATTGCATTTAGTTAGTTTTCATTGAATAAATGTTGATCCCTTTGCTTTCTCTTGGTTTAAGCATGGGGACATGCTTGGTTTAAGTGTGGGGAGGTTGACAAACCCCAATTTGACGGTTTATCTTGTATTGATTTTAGGGGATTTTATAACCTTTTACCCACATTTATCCATTGAAATAGCATGGTTTTATAACTTCTCCTTTAATTGTGCTTAAGAGTGAAAACATGCTTTTTAGGCCTTAAAATAGCTAAATCTAATTCACCTTGATTCCATTAGATGCCTTGATATGTTTGTTAAGTGATTTAAGGTTTAGGAGTCAAATATTGGATCAAGGGAATGAAGAAAGAAGCATGAAAAGTTGGAGGACTCATGAAGAAATGAAAGAACCGGAAAGCTGTCAAGCCGACCTCTTCGCACTTAAACGACTATAACTTGAGCTACATAGGTCCAAATGATGCGGTTCCAGTTGGGTTAGAAAGCTAACATCCGGGGTTTCGAAACGATGTAAGATTTGCCATAGTTGCTACAAGTATGATGGCGCGCACGCGCATAGTACGCGCACGCGCCGTTGCTGCCACCTAGTCCACTTGAAGCAAAACGTGGCCAGCGATTTTAGAAGCCTTGTGGGCCCAATCCAACTCATTTCTGATGCTATTTAACCCAAGGAGTGAAGAGGGAAACACATGTTAGTTACCATTAGTTTAGTTTAGTAGTTAGAATTAGTTCTAGAGAGAGAAGCTCTCACTTCTCTCTAGAATTAGGATTAGGATTAGGATTAGTTCTTAGATCTAGGTTTTAATCTTTGCTTTCTTCTACTTCTACATCTCAATTCCTTGTTGTTACATTCATTCTTCTTCCATTCTTTTATTGTAATTTCCTTTATGTTGTTCTTATACTTTGTTGTAGATCTACTATTGTTCCTTCCATTTTCTTTCAATTCAATAAGAGGTAATTCATAATAATTGTTCTTCTTTGCTTTTCCATTGTTGATCTCTTGCCTTTTAGTTAGATCTCTCTTTAATTCTTGCAATTTATGTTGTTTACTTTTATTGCCTTTTATGTGTTTGTTGAAATGCCTCTTCTAGATATAGTATAGATTTTGTTCCTCTTGGCCTAGGTAGAGTAATTAGTGACACTTGAGTTATCTAATTCCTTTGTTGATTGATAATTGGAGAGATTGCTAATTGGTTTGGAGTGCACTAAAGCTAGTCTTTCCTTGGGAGTTGGCTAGGACTTGTGGCTCAAGTCAATTCATCCACTTGACTTTCCTTTATTTAGTAAGGGTTAACTAAATGGTAGCAATGAACAATTCTCATCACAATTGAGAAGGATAACTAGGATAGGACTTCTAATTTTCATACCTTGCCAAGAGCCTTTTATAGTTGTTAGTTTATTTTCATTGCCATTTACTTTCATGTCTCTTATCCAAAACCCCAAAACAACTCAAACCAATAATAAGACATTTTATTGTAATTCCTAGGGAGAATGACCCGAGGTTTGAATACTTCGGTTATTAATTTTAGGGGTTTGTTACTTGTGACAAACAATCTTTTGTATGAAAAGATTATTGTTGGTTTAGAAACTATACTTGCAACGAGAATTCAATAGTGAAATTCTATACCATCAAAAATCTAATCATCAGTGTCAATTGCCTGTTTTTAAAATTTATGCATTTTTTCGAAAAATTCATGCATGGTGTTCTTCATGATCTTCAAGTTGTTCTTGATAAGTCTTCTTGTTTGATCTTCATATTTTCTTGTTTTGTGTTTTTTGTTGTTTTTCATATGCATTTTTGCATTCATAGTATCTAAACATGAAAAATTTCTAAGTTTGGTGTCTTGCATGTTTTTCTTTTCTTGAAAATTTTTCAAAAATAAGTTCTTGATGTTCATCTTAATCTTCAAAGTGTTCTTGGTGTTCATCTTGACATTCATATTATTCTTGCATACATCATGTGTTTTGATCCAAAATTTTCATGTTTTGGGTCATATTTGTGTTTTTCTCTCTCATCATTAAAAATTCAAAAAAAATTTGATTTTCAAAATCTTTTTCTTAATTTCATTTCAAAATTTCAAAAACTTTACTAACAATTAATGTGATTGATTCAAAAATTTGAAGTTTGTTACTTTCTTGTTAAGAAAGGTTCAATCTTTAAATTCTAGAATCATATCTTTTAATTTCTTGTTAGTCAAGTAATCAAATTTTAATTTAAAAAAATCAAATCTTTTCCAAAATATCTTTTTCAAATCATATCTTTTTCAAATCAATTTCAAAATCTTTTCTAACTTCTTATCTTTTCAAAATTGATTTTCAAATCTTTTTCAACTAACTAATTGACTTTTTGTTTGTTTTACTATCTCTTATCTTTTTTCAAAACCACCTAACTACTTTTCTCTCTCTAATTTTTAAAAAATTCCTTCCTCTTTTTCAAAATTCTTTTAATTAACTAATTGTTTCAAATTTTAATTTTAATTGTATTTCTTCTCTCAATTTTCGAAAATCACTAACTATTTTTCAAAAATAATTTTCGAAATTCTCTCCCTCTCATCTCTTTCTATTTATTTAGTTAATTACTAACACATCTCTTCATCTAAAAATTCGAACTCTCTCTTCTCCTCTATGTTCGAATTTTTCTCATCCCTTTTCTATTATTTTTTTCTTCTACTCACATAAAGGAATCTCTATACTATGACATAGAGGATCCCTATTATTATTTTCTGTTCTCTTCTTTTTCATATGAGCAGGAGCAAGGACAAGAACATTCTTGTTGAAGCAGACCTTGAGCCTGAAAGGACTCTGAAGAAGAAACTAAGAGAAGCTAAAATACAACAATCTAGAGACAACCTTACAGAAATTTTCGAAAAAGAAGAGGAGATGGCAGCCGAAAATAATGACAACAACAATAATGCAAGGAGGATGCTTGGTGATTATACTACACCTACTTCCAATTTTTATGGAAGAAGCATCTCAACTCCTGCCATTGGAGCAAACAATTTTGAGCTGAAGCCTCAACTAGTTGCTCTAATGCAACAGAATTGCAAGTTTCATGGACTTCTATCAGAAGATCCCTATCAGTTTTTAACTGAGTTCTTACAGATCTGTGAGACTGTTAAGACTAATGGAGTAGATCCTGAAGTCTACAGGTTTATACTTTTCCCTTTTGCTGTAAGAGACAGGGCTAGAACATGGTTGGACTCAAAACCTAAAGATAGCCTGGACTCTTGGGATAAGCTGGTCACGACCTTCTTGGCCAAGTTCTTTCCTCCTCAAAAGCTAAGCAAGCTTAGAGTGGATGTTCAGACCTTCAAGCAAAAAGATTGTGAATCCCTCTATGAAGCTTGGGAAAGATACAAGCAGATGACCAAAAAGTGTCATTCTGACATGCTTTCAGAGTGGACCATTATGGATATATTCTATTATGGTCTATCTGAGTTCTCTAAGATGTCACTGGACCATTTTACAGGTGGATCCATTCACCTAAAGAAAATCCCTGCAGAAGCTCAAGAACTCATTGACATGGTTGCAAATAACCAATTCATGTACACCTCTGAGAGGAATCCTGTGAGTAATGGGACGCCTCAGAAAAGGGAAGTTCTTGAAATTGATGCTCTGAATGCAATATTGGCTTAGAACAAAATGTTGACTCAGCAAGTCAACATGATTTCTCAGAGTCTGAATGGGTGGCAAAATGCATCCAACAGTACTAAAGAGGCATCTTCTGAAGAAGAAGCTTATGATCCTGAGAACCCTACAATGGCAGAGGTAAATTACATGGGTGAACCCTATAGAAATACCTATAATTTCTCCATGAGAAATCATCCAAATTTCTCATGGAAGGATCAACAAAAGCCTCAATAAGGCTTTAATAATGGTGGAAGAAACAGGTTTAGCAATGGCAAGCCTTTTCCATCATCTTCTCAGCAACAGACAGAAAATTCTGAGCAGAGCCCCTCTAGCTTAGCAAACATAGTCTCTGATCTATCTAAGGCTACTTTAAGTTTCATGAGTGAAACAAGGTCCTCCATTAGAAATTTGGAGGCTCAAGTGGGTCAGCTGAGTAAGAAAATCACTGAAACTCCTCCTAGTACTCTTCCAAGCAATACAGAAGAGAATCCAAAAAGAGAATGCAAGGCCATTGATATAATCAATATGGCCGAATGCATAAAGGAGGAGAAGGACGTGAATCCTAGTGAGGAAGACCTCCTGGGACGTCCTCTGAACAAAGAGGAGTTCCAAACTGAGGAACCTAAGGAATCTGAGGCTCACCTAGAGACCATAGAGATTCTATTGAACCTCCTTTTACCATTTATGAGCTCTGAGAATTATTCTTCCTCTGAAGAGGATGAAGATGTAACTGAAGAGCAAGTTGCTTAATATCTAGGAGCCATCATGAAGCTGAATGCCAAGTTGTTTGGTAATGAGACTTGGGAAGGTGAATCTCCCTTGCTCATTAGTGAACTAGATACATGGGTTCAGCAAACTCTACCTCAAAAGAAACAAGATCTTGGTAAATTCTTAATATCCTATACCATAGGCACCATGACCTTTGAGAAGGCTCTATGTGACCTGGGGTCAGGTATAAATCTTATGCCACTCTCTCTAATGGAGAAACTGGGGATCTTTGAGGTATAAGCTGCAAGAATCTCATTAGAGATGGCAGACAAGTCAATAAAACAAGCTTATGGATTGGTAGAGGATGTGTTAGTGAAGGTTAAAGGCCTTTACATCCCTGCTGATTTCATAATCTTAGATACTGGAAAGGATGAGAATGAATCCATCATTCTTGGAAGACCCTTCCTAGCCACAGCAAGAGCTGTGATTGATGTTGACAGAGGAGAGCTAGTCCTTCAATTGAATGGGGACTACCTTGTGTTTAAAGCTCAAGGATTTTCCTCTACAACAATAGAAAAGAGGCACGATAAGCTTCTCTCAATACAGAGTCAAACAAAGCCCCCACAATCAAACTCTAAGTTTGGTGTTGGGAGGCCACAACCAAACTCTAAGTTTGGTGTTGAACCCCCATATTCAAACTCTAAGTTTGGTGTTGGAAGGTCCCAACAATGCTCTGAACATCTGTGAAGCTCCATGAGAGCTCACTGTCAAGCTATTGACACTAAAGAAGTGCTTATTGGGAGGCAACCCAATTTTTATTTATCTATATTTCTATTGTTCTTTTATGTTTTATTAGGTTTATGATCATGTGGAGTCACAAAACAATTGCAAAAATTAAAAATAGAATCAAAAACAGCAGAAGAAACAGCACACCCTGGAGGAAGAGCTTACTGGCGTTTAAACGCCAGTAAGGAGCATCTGGCTGGCGTTCAACGCCAGAATAGAGCATGCAGCTGGTGTTAAATGCCAGAAACAAGCAGCATTCTGGCGTTTAAACGCCAGGATTACACCCTGAGGAGACCTGGCGTTAAACGCCAGAAACAAGAATGGAAGTGGCGTTTAACGCCAGAAACATGCTGCAGATTGGCGTTGAACGCCCAAAATAAGCATGGAAGTGGCGTTTAACGCCAGAAACATGCTGCAGTCTGGCGTTAAACGCCAGGATTGCATACAGAGGGCGTTTTACACACCTAAAGGGTGCAGGGATGAGAAATTCTTGACACCTCAGGATCTGTGGACCCCACAGGATCCCTACCTACCTCAACTCACCTTCTCTCTTCTTCACACAATCCAATAACACTCTTCCCCAAACACTCTTCACCAATTACCTCAATCTCTCTTCCCAATCACCTCTTCACCATTCACATCCATCCACTCTTCCCCATAAACCCCACCTACCTTCAAATTCAAAATCTCTTTCTCACCCAAACCCACCCTACATGACCGAACCCTGGTGGACGAAATTGTGATCACTATTCTTTAAGTTGCATTCACTGTAAAATTGTGGAATTTAGGTATTTGGCACGAGTGGACACAACTCCGTTCAACTAACCAGCAAGTGTACTGGGTCGTCCAAGTAATAAACCTTACGTGAGTAAGGGTCGATCCCACAGAGATTGTTGGTATGAAGCAAGCTATGGTTACCTTGTAAATCTCAGTTAGGCAGATTAGTGGATTTTGAAAATAGAAATAAGAAAATAAATAATAAAAGGGATAGAATACTTATGCAGATTCATTGGTGGGAATTTCAGATAAGCGAATGAAGATGCTGTATGGCTCAAGGACGCCTGCTCTCCCACTGCTTCAACTCAATCCTTCTTACTCCTTTCCATGGCAAGCTGTGTATAGAGGTTCACCATCAGCGGTGGCTACTTTCAATCCTCTCGGGAAAATGATCCTATGCGGCTGTCACTCGCACGGCTAATCGTCTGGAGGCATCACCCATGGTTGATGGCTACATCCCATCCTCGCAGTGAAAACTACGCTCACGCGCTCTGTCACAGCACGGCTAATCACTGGTTGGTTCCCGCTCCTACTGGAATAGAATCCCTTGATTTTTTTGCGTCTGTCACTAACGCCCAGCACTTGCAAGTTTGAAGCACGTCACAGTCATTCATTACCGGAATCCTACTCGGAATACCACAGACAAGGTAAGACTTTCCGGATTCCCAGGATCCTACTCGGAATACCACAGACAAGGTGAGACTTTCCGGATCCTCATAAATGCCGTTATCTATCTAGCTTATACCACGAAGATTCTGTTGGGGAATCTAAGAGATACGCATTCAAGCTCGGTTGCATGTAGAACGGAAGTGGTTGTCAATCACGTGCGTTCATAAGTGAGAATGATAATGATCGTCACTTTCATCATTACACTCATCATGTTCTTGGGTGCGAATGAATATCTTGGAATAAGAATAAGAGAGATTTGAATAAAAGAAAATAGAATTGCATTAATACTTGAGGTACAGCAGAGCTCCACACCCTTAATCTATGGTGTGCAGAAACTCCACCGTTGAAAATACATAAGCAAAAGGTTCAGGCATAGCCGAATGGCCAGCCCTCTCCATGATCAAGTGACCGAATATTCAAGAGATTAAACTGTCAAAAGATGTCTAATACAATAGATAAATGTTCTATTTATAATAAACTAGCTCCTAGGGTTTACATGAGTAAGTAATTGATGCATAAATCCACTTCTGGGGCCCACTTGGTGTATGTTTGGGCTGAGCTTGATCTATCCACGAGCTGAGGCTTCTCTTGGAGTTGAACTCCAAGTTATGACGTGTTTTGGGCGCTCAACTCCGGATCATGACGTTTTTCTGGCGTTTAACTCCAGATAGCAGCATGTACTTGGCGTTCAACGCCAAGTTACATCGTCAATTTCCGAATAAAGTATGGACTATTATATATTGCTGGAAAGCTCTGGATGTCTACTTTCCAACGCCATTGAGAGCGCGCCATTTGGAGTTTTGTAGCTCCAGAAAATCCATTTCGAGTGCAGGGAGGTCAGATTCCAACAGCATCAGCAGTCCTTTTGTCAGCCTTTTTCAGAGTTTTGCTCAAGTCCCTCAATTTCAGCCAGAATTTACCTGAAATCACAGAAAAACACACAAACTCATAGTAAAGTCCAGAAATGTGAATTTAACATAAAAACTAATGAAAACATCCCTAAAAGTAGCTCAAACTTACTAAAAACTATATAAAAACAATGCCAAAAAGCGTATAAATTATCCGCTCATCACAACACCAAACTTAAATTGTTGCTTGTCCCCAAGCAACTGAAAATCAATTAGGATAAAAAGAAGAGAATATACTATAAATTCCAGAATATCAATGAATATTAATTTAATTAGATGAGCGGGACTTGCAGCTTTTTGCTTCTGAACAGTTTTGGCATCTCACTTTTTCCTTTGTAGTTTAGAGTGATTGGCGTCTCTGGGAACTCAGAATTTTGGATAGTGTTATTGACTTTCCTAGTTAAGCATGTTGATTCTTGAACACAGCTACTTATGAGTCTTGGCCGTGGCCCTAAGCACTTTTTTCCAGTATTACCACCGGATACATCAATGCCACAGACACATAACTGGGTGAACCTTTTCAGATTGTGACTCAGCTTTGCTAGAGTCCCCAGTTAGTGGTGTCCAGAGCTCTTAAGCACACTCTTTTGCCTTGGATCACGACTTTAACCACTTAGTCTCAAGCTTTTCACTTGGACCTTCATGACACAAGCACATGGTTAGGGACAGCTTGATTTAGCCGCTTAGGCTTGGATTTTATTTCCTTGGGCCCTCCTATCCATTGATGCTCAAAGCCTTGGATCCTTTTTACCCTTGCCTTTTGGTTTTAAGGGCTATTGGCTTTTTCTACTGCTCCTTCTTTTTCTTTCTATATTATTTTTTTTTTCGCAAGCTTCCTTTTTCACTGCTTTTTCTTGCTTCAAGAATCAATTTCATGATTTTTCAGATCATCAATAACATTTCTCTTTGTTCATCATTCTTTCAAGAGCCAACAATTTTAACACTCATAAACAACAAGATCAAAAATATGCACTGTTCAAGCATTCATTCAGAAAACAAAAAGTATTGCCACCACATCAATATAATTAAATTAAATTCAAGGATAAATTCGAAATTCATGTACTTCTTGTTCTTTTGAATTAAAACATTTTTCATTTAAGAGAGGTGAAGGATTAATGGATTTTATTCATAGCTTTAAGGCATGGTTACATACTAATGATCATGAAGTAGAGACACAAAACATAGATAAATACTAAAAACCGAAAACAGAAAGAAATAAAGAACAAGGAATGAATCCACCTTTAGTGGCGTCTTCTTCTTGAAGGACCAATGATGTTCTTAAGCTCTTCTATGTCCCTTCCTTGCCTTTGTTGCTCCTCCCTCATTGCCCTTTGATCTTCTCTTATTTCTTGGAGAATGATGGAGTGCTCATGATGTTCCACCCTTAATTGTTCCACATTATGGCTCAAATCTTCTAAGGAGGTATTGAGTTGCTCCCAATAGTTGTTGGGAGGAAAGTGCATTCCTTGAGGCATCTCAGGAATTTGTTGATGGTGAGCTTCCTTATGCATTTCTTGAGGGCCGCGAGGAGCTTCTCTTGCTTGCTCCATCCTTCTCTTGGTGATGGGCTTGTCTTCTTCAATGGAGACATCTCCTTCTATGATAACTCCAGCTGAGTAGCATAGATGGCATATAAGGTGAGGGAAGGCTAGCCGTGCCATGGGTGAGGACTTGTCGGCTATTTTGTAGAGTTCATTGGAGATGACCTCATGAACTTCTACTTCCTCTCCAATCATGATGCTATGGATCATGATGGCCCGATCCACAGTAACTTCGGATCGGTTGCTAGTAGGAATGATGGATCTTTGGATGAACTCCAACCATCCTCTAGCCACAGGCTTAAGATCCAGTCTTCTTAGTTGGACTGGCTTGCCTTTGGAGTCTATTCTCCATTGGGCTCCTTCCACACATATGTCCGTAAGGACTTGGTCCAACCTTTGATTAAAGTTGACCCTTCTAGTGTAGGGGCATTCATCTCCTTGCATCATAGGCAAGTGAAATGCCAACCTCACATTTTCCGGACTAAAATCTAAGTATTTCCCCCGAACCATTGTGAGATAGTTCTTTGGATTCGGGTTCATACTTTGATCATGGTTCCTAGTGATCCATGCATTGGCATAGAACTCTTGAACCATCAATATTCCGACTTGTTGCATGGGGTTGGTTATGACTTCCCACCCTCTTCTTTGGATTTCATGTCGGATTTCCGGATACTCATTCTTTTTGAGCTTGAAAGGGACCTCGGGGATCACCTTCTTCTTTGCCACAACATCAAAGAAGTAGTCTTGATGGCTCTTGAAGATGAATCTCTCCTTCTCCCATGACTCGGAGGTGGAAGCTTTTGTCTTCCCTTTCCCTTTTCTAGAGGATACTCCGGCCTTAGGTGCCATTGATGGTAATGGAAAAACCAAAAGCTTATGCTTTTACCACACCAAACTTAAAATATTGCTCGCCCTCGAGCAAGAAAGAAAAGAAGAGAAGAAGAAGAAGAAGAGAATATGGTAGAGAGGGGAAGAAGTAGGTTCGGCTATGTGGGAGAAGATGGGGTTTATGTTGTGTGAAGATGAAGTAGAAATGAAGGGTATTTATAGGGAGAAGGAGGGGGGGTATTCGGCCATTTTGGGTGGGAATGGGTGGGAAATTGAATTTGAATTTTATGAAGGTAGGTGGGGTTTATGGGGAAGAGTGGGTTGATGTGAATGGTGAATGGGGAAATTGGGAAGAGGATTTGAGGTGATTGGTGAAGGTTTTTGGGAAGTGTGATATGGGAAAGAGTGAGATGAGATTTGGATTAAGAGAGTGTGATTAGGATTAAAAGAAAAAGGTGGGAATATGGTAGGTGGGAATCCTGTGGGGTTCACAGATCCTGAGGGGGATCCTGTGGGGTCCACAGATCCTGAGGTGAAAAGAAATACCATTCCTTCACCATATAGGCATGTAAATTGCCTTCGTGCATCATTCTGGCGTTCAAACGCCCATTGGTGCATGTTCTGGGCGTTCAACGCCCATGTAATGCATGTTTCTGGTGTTAAACGCCAGTTTCATGCTTGTTGCTTGTCTCCTCCAGGCACATTCCTGGCGTTCAGCGCCAGGATGTTGCTTGTTTCTGGCGTTCAGCGCCAGAATGGTGCTCTTTTCTAGCGTTGAACGCCAGCTAGATGCATCTTACTGGCGTTGAACGCCAGCCCGTGCGTCCTCCAGGGTGAAAAATTTTTTTCTTCTGTTTTTGACTCTGTTTTTAATTTTTTTGATTTTTTTCGTGACTCCTCATGATCATGTACCTAATTAAACACAAAAATAACAAAGAAACAAAATAAAATAAAATTAGATAAATAAAATTGGGTTGCCTCCCAACAAGCGCTTCTTTAATGTCAATAGCTTGACAGTGGCTTTCATGGAGCCACAAGGTGATCAGGTCAATGTTAGTGTAGTCCCAACACCAAACTCAGAGTTTGGATATGGAGTTTGAACACCAAACTTAGAGTTTGGTTGTGGCCTCACAACACCAAACTTAGAGTTTGACTGTGTGGGCTCTTCTTGACTCTGAACTGAGAGAAGCTCTTTATGCTTACTCTCTTTTGTCACAGAGGGATGGCCATGTGCCTTAAACACAAGGTAGTCTCCATTCACTTGAAGGACTAATTCTCCTCTGTTGACATATATCACAGCTCCTGCTGTGGCTAGGAAAGGTCTTCCTAGGATGATGCATTCATCATCTTCCTTCCTAGTGTCTAGGATTATGAAATCAGCAGGGATGTAAAGGCCTTCAACCTTTACTAGCACGTCCTCTACTATTCCATAAGCGTGTCTCATGGACTTGTCTGCCAATTGCAATGAGAACAAGGTAGGTTGTACCTCAATGATCCCCAGCTTCTCCATTACAGAGAGTGGCATAAGATTTATCCCTGACCCTAGATCACATAGAGCTTTTTCAAAGCTCATGGTGCCTATGGTACAAGGTATTAGGAACTTGCCAGGATCTTGTTTCTTTTGAGGTAGAGTTTTCTGAATCCAAGTATCTAGTTCACTAATGAGCAATGGAGGTTCACTTTCCCAAGTCTCATTACCAAACAGCTTGGCATTCAGCTTCATGATAGCTCCTAAATATTGAGCAACTTGCTCTCCAGTCACATCTTCATCCTCTTCAGAGGAAGAATAGTCTTCAGAGCTCATGAATGGCAGAAGGAGATTTAATGGAATCTCTATGGTCTCTAGATGAGCCTCAGATTCCTCTGGATCCTTAATAGGAAACTCCTTCTTGCTTGAAGGACGTCCCAGGAGGTCTTCCTCACTAGGATTTTCGTCCTCCTCCTCCCTTGTGCATTTGGCCACATTGATCACATCAATGGCCTTGTACTCTCCTTTTGGATTTTCTTCTGTATTGCTTGGGAGAATACTGGGAGGAGTTTCAATGACTTTCTTACTCAGCTGGCCCACTTGTGCCTCCAAATTTCTAATGGAGGATCTTGTTTCATTCATGAAACTGAAAGTGGCCTTTGACAGATCAGAAACTATATTGGCTAAATTAGAAGTGTTTTGTTCAGAATTCTCTGTCTGTTGCTGAGAAGATGATGGATATGGCTTACTATTGCTCAGCCTATTGCGTCCACCATTGTTAAAGCCTTGTTGAGGCTTTTGTTGATCCTTCCAGGAGAAATTTGGATGATTTCTCCATGATGGATTATAGGTGTTTCCATAAGGTTCACCCATATAATTAACCTCTGCCATGGCAGGGTTCTCAGGATCATAAGCTTCTTCAGAAGCTACCTCTCTAGTACTGTTGGATGCATGTTGCAATCCATTCAGATTTTGAGGGATAATGTTGACCTGTTGAGTCAACATTTTGTTCTGAGCCAATATGGCATTCAGAGCATCAATTTCAAGAACTCCTTTATTCTGAGGTATCCCATTATTCACGGAATTCCTCTCAGAGGTATACATGAACTGGTTGTTTGCAACCATATCAATGAGTTCTTGAGCCTCTTCATGCGTTTTCTTCAGGTGAATGGATCCACCTGCAGAATGGTCCAATGACATTTTCGAAAATTCAGAGAGACCATAATAGAATATATCTAATAGGGTCCATTCTGAAAACATGTCAGATGGACATCTTTTGGTCAGCTGCTTGTATCTTTCCCAAGCTTCATAGAGGGATTCACCATCTTTTTGTTTGAAGGTTTGAACATCCACTCTCAGCTTGCTCAGCTTTTGAGGAGGAAAGAATTTATCCAAGAAGGCAGTGACCAGCTTATCCCAGGAGTCCAGGCTATCCTTAGGTTGTGAATCCAACCATATTCTAGCTCTGTCTCTTACAGCAAAAGGGAAAAGCATGAGTCTGTAGACTTCAGGATTAACTCCATTTGTCTTTACAGTCTCACAGATCTGCAAGAACTCAGTTAAAAACTGATAAGGATCTTCAGATGGAAGTCCATAAAACTTGCAGTTTTGTTGCATTAATGCAACTAGTTGAGGCTTAAGCTCAAAGTTATTGGCTCCAATGGCAGGAATGGAGATGCTTCTTCCATCAAACTTGGACGTTGGCTTTGTGAAGTCACCAAGCATTCTCCTTGCATTATTATTATTATTATTTTCGGCTGCCATGTCCTTCTCTTGTTCGAAAATTTTTGAAAGGTTGTTTCTGGATTGTTGTAATTTAGCTTTTCTTAATTTTCTCTTCAGAGTCCTTTCAGGTTCTGGATCAATTTCAACAAGAGTGCCTTTTTCCCTGTTCCTGCTCATATGGAAGAGAAGAAACAAGAAAAGAAAGAGGAATCCTCTATGTCCCAGTATAGAGATTCCTTTATGTTAGTAGAAGAAGAAGGGGATAGAAGAATGAAGATGGAGATTCGGATTTTTGGATGAAGAGAGGTGAAGAAAAGTGTTAGTAATTAAATAATTAAATAGAAGAAGAAAAGAGAAGGAAGATTTCGAAAATGATTTTTGAAAAAGAGGTTAGTAATTTTCGAAAATCAAAGACAAAATATAATTAAAATTAAAATTTAAAACAAAAAGAATTATTTGAAAAAGAGAGGGAGAATTTTCGAAAATTAGAGAGGGAAAAGTAGTTAGGTGGTTTTGAAAAAGATAAGAAACAAACAACAAGTTAGTTAGTTGATTGAAAAAGATTTGAAATCAAATTTTGAAAAAGATAAGAAGATAGGAAGTTAGATAAGATATTTTAAAATCAAATTTTGAAAAAGATAAAATTTTGAAAAAGATAAGATAAAAGATAAAAAGATAAGATAAAAATTTTAATAAAGAGATATTTTGAAAAAGATTTAATTTTTAAAAAGACTTAACTAACAAGAAACTACAAGATAAGATTCTAGAACTTAAAGATTGAACCTTTCTTAACAAGAAAGTAACAAACTTCAAATTTTTGAACCAATCACATTAATTGTTAGCTAATTTTCGAAAATTTGATAATAAGATAAGAAAAAGATTTTGAAAATATTTTGAAAAGGATTTTTGAAATTTTCGAAATTTATAAAAAAAATAAAAAAGATATGATTTTTGAAAAAGATTTTGAAAAGATAAGATTTTTAAAATTGAAATTTTGACTTGACTTGTAAGAAACAATTAATTTTAAAAATTTTTGACCAAGTCAACCCAAAATTTCGAAAATTTGGAGGAAAATAAGGAAAAGATTTTTTTTTTTTTATTTTTTGAATTTTTAATTATGAGAGAGAAAAACAACAAAAATACTCAATGCATGAAATTTTTAGATCAAAACAATGAATGCATGCAAGAATGCTATGAATGTCAAGATGAACACCAAGAACACTTTGAAGATCATGATGAACATCAAGAACATAATTTTGAAATTTTTTTAATGCAACGAAAACATGCAAGACACCAAACTTAGAAATCTTTAATGCATGGAAAATATGAATGCAAAAGTGCACATGAAAAACAACAAACAACACAAAACAAGAAATCATCAAGATCAAACAAGAAGACTTGTCAAGAACAACTTGAAGATCATGAAGAACACTATGAATGCATGAGATTTTCGAAAAATGCAAGAAAAATTTTAAAAGCATGCAATTGACACCAAACTTAAAAATTAACACAAGACTCAAACAAGAAACACAAAATATTTTTGATTTTTATGATTTTCTAATTTTTTTGGATTTTTATTATAAATTTTTTTTTTCGAAAAACATTTTTGGAAAAACGAAAAAGAAAAGAAAAATTTTTGAAAAAGTTTTTGAAAAGAAAATTACCTAATCTGAGCAACAAGATGAACCGTCAGTTGTCTATACTCGAACAATCCCCGGCAACGGCGCCAAAAACTTGGTGGACGAAATTGTGATCACTATTCTTTAAGTTGCATTCACTGTAAAATTGTGGAATTTAGGTATTTGGCACGAGTGGACACAACTCCGTTCAACTAACCAGCAAGTGTACTGGGTCGTCCAAGTAATAAACCTTACGTGAGTAAGGGTCGATCCCACAGAGATTGTTGGTATGAAGCAAGCTATGGTTACCTTGTAAATCTCAGTTAGGCAGATTAAATTGGTTTATGGATTTTGAAAATAGAAATAAGAAAATAAATAATAAAAGGGATAGAATACTTATGTAGATTCATTGGTGGGAATTTCAGATAAGCGAATGGAGATGCTGTATGGCTCAAGGACGCCTGCTCTCCCACTGCTTCAACTCAATCCTTCTTACTCCTTTCCATGGCAAGCTGTGTATAGAGGTTCACCATCAGCGGTGGCTACTTTCAATCCTCTCGGGAAAATGATCCTATGCGGCTGTCACTCGCACGGCTAATCGTCTGGAGGCATCACCCATGGTTGATGGCTACATCCCATCCTCGCAGTGAAAACTACGCTCACGCGCTCTGTCACAGCACGGCTAATCACTGGTTGGTTCCCGCTCCTACTGGAATAGAATCCCTTGATTCTTTTGCGTCTGTCACTAACGCCCAGCACTTGCAAGTTTGAAGCACGTCACAGTCATTCATTACCGGAATCCTACTCGGAATACCACAGACAAGGTAAGACTTTCCGGATTCCCAGGATCCTACTCGGAATACCACAGACAAGGTGAGACTTTCCGGATCCTCATAAATGCCGTTATCTATCTAGCTTATACCACGAAGATTCTGTTGGGGAATCTAAGAGATACGCATTCAAGCTCGGTTGCATGTAGAACGGAAGTGGTTGTCAATCACGTGCGTTCATAAGTGAGAATGATAATGATCGTCACTTTCATCATTACACTCATCATGTTCTTGGGTGCGAATGAATATCTTGGAATAAGAATAAGAGAGATTTGAATAAAAGAAAATAGAATTGCATTAATACTTGAGGTACAGCAGAGCTCCACACCCTTAATCTATGGTGTGCAGAAACTCCACCGTTGAAAATACATAAGCAAAAGGTTCAGGCATAGCCGAATGGCCAGCCCTCTCCATGATCAAGTGACCGAATATTCAAGAGATTAAACTGTCAAAAGATGTCTAATACAATAGATAAATGTTCTATTTATAATAAACTAGCTCCTAGGGTTTACATGAGTAAGTAATTGATGCATAAATCCACTTCTGGGGCCCACTTGGTGTATGTTTGGGCTGAGCTTGATCTATCCACGAGCTGAGGCTTCTCTTGGAGTTGAACTCCAAGTTATGACGTGTTTTGGGCGCTCAACTCCGGATCATGACGTTTTTCTGGCGTTTAACTCCAGATAGCAGCATGTACTTGGCGTTCAACGCCAAGTTACATCGTCAATTTCCGAATAAAGTATGGACTATTATATATTGCTGGAAAGCTCTGGATGTCTACTTTCCAACGCCATTGAGAGCGCGCCATTTGGAGTTTTGTAGCTCCAGAAAATCCATTTCGAGTGCAGGGAGGTCAGATTCCAACAGCATCAGCAGTCCTTTTGTCAGCCTTTTTCAGAGTTTTGCTCAAGTCCCTCAATTTCAGCCAGAATTTACCTGAAATCACAGAAAAACACACAAACTCATAGTAAAGTCCAGAAATGTGAATTTAACATAAAAACTAATGAAAACATCCCTAAAAGTAGCTCAAACTTACTAAAAACTATATAAAAACAATGCCAAAAAGCGTATAAATTATCCGCTCATCAAACCCTAACCCCTCTCCCTCCACTATATAATTCCCTCCACACTTCTTCATTTTCACACAACACAATCCTCTCTTCTCCCTCTTGGCCGAATACACATCTCTCTCCCTCTCCTCCATATCTTCTTCTTCTTTATCTATTCTTTCTTTTTTTGCTCGAGGGCGAGTAACATTCTAAGTTTGGTGTGGTAAAAGCATAGTTTTTTTTTTGTTTTTCCGTAACCATTGATGACACCTAAGGCCGGAGAAACCTCTAGAAAGAGGAAAGGGAAGACAAAAGCTTCCACCTCCGAGTCATGGGAGATGAAGAAATTCATCTCAAAAGCCCATCAAGACCACTTCTATGAAGTTGTAAACAAGAAGAAGGTGATCCCTGAGGTCCCTTTCATACTCAAGAAAAATGAGTATCCGGAGATCCGACATTAGATCCAAAGAAGAGGTTGGAAAGTTCTTACCAACCCCATTCAACAAGTCAGAATCTTAATTGTTCAAGAGTTCTATGCCAATGCATGGATCACTAGGAACCATGATCAAAGTATGAACCTGAATCCAAAGAATTATCTTACAATGGTTCGGGGGAAATGCTTAGATTTCAGTCCGAAAAATATAAGGTTGGCATTCAACTTGCCTATGATGCAAGAAGACACACGTCCCTACACTAGAAGGGTCAACTTTGATCAAAGGTTGGACCAAGTCCTCATGGACATATGTGTGGAAGAAGTTCAATGGAAAAGAGACTCAAAAGACTAGCCGGTTCAATTAAGAAGGCTGGACCTTAAGCCTGTGGCTAGAGGATGGTAGGAGTTCATCCAACGCTCCATCATCCCCACTAGCAATCGATCCGAAGTAACTGTGGATCAGGCCATCATGATCCATAGCATCATGATTGGAGAGGAAGTAGAAGTTCATGAAGTCATCTCTCTAGAACTCTACAAAGTAGCCGAAAAGCCCTCCACCTTGGCAAGGCTAGCTTTTTCTCATCTCATTTGCCATCTATGTTACTTAGCTAGAGTTGTCATAGAAGGAGACATCCTCATTGAAGAGGATGGAGCAAACAAGAGAGCCTATTCATGGATCTCAAGAGACGCATGAGGAAGCTCATCATCAAGAATTCTCTGAGATGCCTCAAGGGATGCATTTTTCTCCAAACAACTATTGGGAACAACTCAACACTTCTCTAGAAGGATTGAGTCATGACATGAACCAATTAAGGGTGGAACACCAAGAGCACTCCATCATTCTCAATGAGATTAGAGAAGATCAAAGAGCTATGAGGGAGGAGCAACAAAGGCAAGGAAGAGACATAAAGGAGCTCAAGAACACCATTGGTCCTTCAAGGAGAAGGCGCCACCATCACTAAGGTGGACTCATTCCTTAACTTCCTTGTTCTTATCTCTCTGTTTTTCGGTATTTAAGCTTCATGTTTGTCTATGTTTGTGTCTTTACTACATGATCATTAGTATTTAGTAACTATGTCTTAAGACTATGAATAATTCCATGAATCCTTCACCTTTCTTAAATAAAAAATGTTTTTAATACAAAAGAACAAGAAGTACATGAGTTTCGAATCCATCCTTGAAATTAGTTTAATTATATTGATGTGGTGACAATACTTTTTGTTTTCTGAATGAATGCTTAAACAATGTATATTTTTTATCATGTTGTTTATGAATGTTAAAATTGTTGGCTCTTGAAAGAATGATGAAAAAGAGATATGTTATTGATTATCTGAAAAATCATAAAATTGATTCTTGAAGCAAGAAAAAGAAGTGAAGAACAAAGCTTACGGAAAAAAAAGTGGCAAAAAAAATATAAAAGAAAAAGAAAAAGCAAGCAGAAAAAGCCAATAGCCCTTAAAACCAAAAGGCAAGGGTAAAAAGGATCCAAGACTTTGAGCATCATTGGATAGAAGGGCCCAAGGAAATAAATCCAGGCCTAAGAGGCTAAATCAAGCTGTCCATAACCATGTGCTTATGGCATGCAGGTCCAAGTGAGAAGCTTGAGACTGAGTGGTTAAAGTCGTAATCCAAAGCAAAAAGAGTGTGCTTAAGAGCTCTGGACACCTCTAACTGGGGACTTTTGCAAAGCTGAGTCACAATCTGAAAAGGTTCACCCAGTCATGTGTCTGTGGCATTTATGTATCCGGTGGTAATACTGGAAAATAAAATGCTTAGGGCCACGACCAAGACTCATAAAAGTAGTTGTGTTCAAGAATCAACATACTTAACTAGGAGAATCAATAACACTATCTGAACTCTGAGTTCCCATGGATGCCAATCATTCTAAACTTCAAAGGATAAAGTGAGATGCCAAAACTGTTCAGAAGCAAAAAGCTACAAGTCCCGCTCATCTAATTAGAACTAATATTCATTGATATTTTGGGATTTATAGTATATTCTCTTCTTTTTATCCTAATTGATTTTCAGTTGCTTGGGGACAAGCAACAATTTAAGTTTGGTGTTGTGATGAGCGGATAATTTATACGCTTTTTAGCATTGTTTTTAAGTAGTTTTTAGTAGGATCTAGCTACTTTTAGGGATGTTTTTATTAGTTTTTATGCAAAATTCAAATTTCTAGAATTTACTATGAATTTGTGTGTTTTTCTGTGATTTTAGGTAATTTCTGGCTGAAATTGAGGGACCTGAGCAAAAATCTGATAGGAGGCTGACAAAGGACTGCTGATGCTGTTGGATTCTGACCTCCCTGCACTTGAAATAGATTTTCTGGAGCTACAGAACTCCAAATGGTGCGCTCTCAACTGCATTGGATAGTAGACATCAGGGGATTTTCAGAAATATATAATAGTTCACACTTTATTCGAGTCAAAATGACGCAAACTGGCGTTCAACGCCAGTTTCATGCTGCATTCTAGAGTAAAACGCCAGAAACACGTCACAAACCAAAGTTAAACGCCAAAAAGACGTTACAACTTGGCGTTTAACCCCAAGAGAAGCCTCTGCACGTGTAAAGCTCAAGCTCAGCCCAAGCACACACCAAAGTGGGCCTCGGAAGTGGATTTCTGCACTAAGACTTATTTCTGTAAACCCTAGTAACTAGTTTAGTATAAATATAACTTTTTACTATTGTATTGAGGGTCTTTTGACCATGTCTTGGTTATTCTGGTTCCCTCTCCGGGGCCAAAGCGAATGAACACCATTACGGTGGAGTTTCTACACAGCATAGATTAAGGTGTGGAGCCTTGTTGTACCTCGAGAATTAATGCAATTATTATCGTTCTTCTATTCAATTCAAGTTTATTCTTATTCTAAGATATTACTCGTACTTCAACCTGATGGATGTGATGATCCATGACACTCATCATCATCCATCCTTATGAACGCATGCCTGACAACTACTTCCGTTCTACAAGCGAAAGCTAGAGTGAATATCTCTTGGATTCCTTAATCAGAATCTTCGTGGTATAAGCTAGAATTCATTGGCAGCATTCTTGAGAATCTGGAAAGTCTAAACCTTGTTTGTGGTATTCCGAGTAGGATTTAGGGATTGAATGACTGTGACGAGCTTCAAACTCGCGAGTGTTGGGCGTAGTGACAGACGCAAAAGAATCACTGGATTCTATTCCGACATGATCGAGAACCGACAGATGATTAGCCGTGCTGTGACAGAGCATTTGGACCATTTTCACTGAGAAGATGGGAAGTAGCCATTGACAACAGTGACGCCCAACATACAGCTTGCCATAGAAAGGAGTAAGAATGATTGGATGAAAGCAGTAGGAAAGCAGAGATTCAAAAGGAACACAACATCTTCATGCACTTATCTGAAATTCCCACCAATGAATTACATAAGTATCTCTATCTTTATTTTATGCTTTATTTATCTTTATATTCAAAAACCATTATAACCATTTGAATCCGCCTAACTGAGATTTACAAGATGACCATAGCTTGCTTCATACCGACAATCTCCGTGGGATCGACCCTTACTCACATAAGGTATTACTTGGACGACCCAGTGCACTTGCTGGTTAGTTGTGCGAAGTTTTGACAAAGTGTGATTCATGTTTGAGAGCTCCAAGTCTATTGGCGCTGGTGGACAAAATTGTGATCATCAATAATGGCTCCAAAGACTTGGTGCTCTCAAACGTGAATCACGCTTTATCACAACTCCGCACAACTAACCAGCAAGTGTATTGGGTCGTCCAAGTAATACCTTACATGAGTAAGGGTCGATCCCACAGAGATTGTTGGTATGAAGCAAGCTATGGTCATCTTGTAAATCTCAGTCAGGCGGATAACAATTTATTATGGGAAATATAAAGAGATACTTACGTGAATAATAAAGGATAGAAATACTTATGTAAATTAATGGTGGGAATTTCAGATAAGCGTATGAAGATGCTTGTCCCTGTTGAATCTCTGCTTTCCTGCTGTTTTTATCCAATTTTATCACTCCCTTCTATGGCAAGCTGTATGTAGGGCATCATTGTTATCAATGGCTACATCCCATCCTTTCAGTGAAAATGGTCCAAATGCTCTGTCACAGCACGGCTAATCATATGTCGGTTCTCAATCAGGTTGGAGTAGAATCCAGTGATTCTTTTGCGTCTGTCACTAACGCCCAGCCTTCAGGAGTTTGAAGCTCATCACAGTCATTCAATCCCAGAATCCTACTCGGAATACCACAGACAATGTTAGACTTTTCGGATTCCCATGAATGCTGCCATCAATTCTAACTTATACCACGAAGATTCTAATTAAGGAATCCAAGAGATATGCGCCCGGTCTAAGGTAGAACGGAAGTGGTTGTCAGTCACGCGCGTTAATAGGTGAGAATGATGATGAGTGTCACGGATCTTCACATTTATCAAGTTGAAGTGCAACGAATATCTTAGAACAGGAATAAATCGAATTGGATAGAAAATAATAGTAATTGCATTGAAACTTGAGGTACAGCAGAGCTCCACACCCTTAATCTATGGTGTGTAGAAACTCTATCGTTGAAAATACATAAGTGAAAGGTTCAGGCATGGCCGAATGGCCAGCCCCCATGATCTGAGAACTAAACGTCCCAAGACTGAATAATACAATCCTCAGATGTCTAATACAATAGTAAACTATCCTATTTATACTAAACTAGCTACTAGGGTTTACAGG
The DNA here is from genome assembly GCF_003086295.3 of Arachis hypogaea. Lineage (NCBI taxonomy): Eukaryota > Viridiplantae > Streptophyta > Magnoliopsida > Fabales > Fabaceae > Arachis > Arachis hypogaea. The sequence goes on from NC_092045.1 coordinate 19,950,879, forward strand.
AGTAAGTAATTGATGCATAAATCCACTTCCAGGGCCCACTTGGTGTATGTTTGGGCTGAGCTTGATCTATCCATGAGCTGAGGCTTCTTTTGGAGTTGAATGCCAAGTTGTAATGTGTTTTGGGCGTTCAACTCTGGTTCGTGACGTGTTTCTGGCGTTTGACTCCAGACAGCAACATGGAACTGGCGTTGAGCGCCAGTTTACGTCATCTAATCACGAATAAAGTATGGACTATTATATATTGCTGGAAAGCTCTGGATGTCTACTTTCCAACGCCATTGAGAGCGCACCATTTTGAGTTCTGTAGCTCCAGAAAATCTATTTCGAGTTCAGAGAGGTCAGATTCCAACAGCATCACAATCCTTTGTCAGCCTCCTTATCAGAGTTTTGCTCAGGTCCCTCAATTTCAGCCAGAAATTACCTGAAATCACAGAAAAACACAAAAACTCATAGTAAAGTCCAAAAATGTGAATTTAGCATAAAAACTAATGAAAACATCCCTAAAAGTAACTAGATCATACTAAAAACTACTTAAAAACAATGCCAAAAAGCATATAAATTGTCCGCTCATCACAACACCAAACTTAAATTGTTGCTTGTCCCCAAGAAACTGAAAATCAATTAGGATAAAAAGAAGAGAATATACTATAAATTCCAAAATATCAATGAATATTAATTCTAATTAGAAGAGCGGGACTTGTAGCTTTTTGCTTCTGAACAGTTTTGGCATCTCACTTTTTCCTTTGAAGTTCAGAATGATTGGCTTCTCTAGGAACTTAGAATTTCGAATAGTGTTATTGATTCTCCTAGTTAAGTATGTTGATTCTTGAACACAGCTACTTTTATGAGTCTTGGCCGTGGCCCTAAGCACTTTGTTTTCCAGTATTACCACCGGATACATAAATGCCACAGACACATGACTGGGTGAACCGTTTCAGATTGTGACTCAGCTTTGCTAGAGTCCCCAGTTACAGGTGTCCAGAGCTCTTAAGCACACTCTTTTTGCTTTGGATCACGACTTTGACCACTCAGTCTCAAGCTTTTCACTTGGACCTGCATGCCACAAGCACATGGTTAGGGACAGCTTGATTTAGTCGCTTAGGCCTGGATTTTATTTCCTTGAGCCCTCCTATCCATTGATGCTCAAAGCATTGGATCCTTTTTACCCTTGCCTTTTGGTTTTAAGGGCTATTGGCTTTTTCTGCTTGCTTTTTCTTTTTCTTTCTATTTTTTTCGCAAATTTTTTTTTCTGCAAGCTTTTGCTTTTTCACTGCTTTTTCTTGCTTCAAGAATCAAATTTATGATTTTTCAGATCATCAATAACATTTCTCTTTGTTCATAATTCTTTCAAGAGCCAACAATTTTAACATTCATAAACAACAAGATAAAAAATATGCACTGTTTAAGCATTCATTCAGAAAACAAAAAGTATTGTCACCACATCAATATAATTAAATTAAATTCAAGGATAATTTTCCAAATTTATGTACTTCTTGTTCTTTTGAATTAAAAACATTTTTTATTTAAGAGAGGTGAAGGATTAATGGAATTATTCAGAACTTTAAGACATAGTTACTAACTACTAATGATCATGAAGTAGAGACACGAAACATAGATGAACACATAACATAAAAACCGAAAAGCAGAAAAATAAGAACAAGGAATGAATCCACCTTTAGTGGCGTCTTCTTCTTGAAGGACCAATGATGTCCTTAAGCTCTTCTATGTCCCTTCCTGCCTTTGTTGCTCCTCCCTCATTGCCCTTTGATCTTCTCTTATTTCATGGAGAATGATGGAGTGCTCTTGATGTTCCACCCTTAATTGTTCCACATTGTAACTCAAATCTTCTAAGGAAGTGTTAAGTTATTCCCAATAGTTGTTGGGAGGAAACTGCATCCCTTGAGGCATCTCCGGGATTTCTTGGTGATGAGCTTCCTCATGCGTCCCTTGGGCTCCATGAGTGGGCTCTCTTGTTTGCTTCATCCTTTTCTTAGTGATGGGCTTGTCCTCCTCAATGAGGATGTCTCCTTCTATGATAACTTCAGCTGAGTAACATAGATGGCAAATAAGATGAGGAAAAGCTAGCCTTGCCAAAGTAGAGGACTTATCGGCTATTTTGTAGAATTCATGGGAGATGACTTCATGAACTTCTACTTCCTCTCCAATCATGATGCTATGAATCATGATGGCCCGATCCACAGTAACTTCAGATCGGTTGTTAGTGGGGATGATGGAACGTTGAATGAACTCCAACCATCCTCTAGCCACAGGCTTGAGGTCCAGTCCTCTTAGTTGAACTGGCTTGCCTTTGGAGTCTCTTTTCCATTGAGCTCCTTCCACACATATGTCCAAAAGGACTTGGTCCAACCTTTGATTAAAGTTGACCCTTCTAGTGTAGGGGCGTACATCTCCTTGCATCATGTGCAAGTTGAATGCCAACCTCACATTTTCCGGACAAAAATCTAAGTATTTCCCCCAAACCATTGTAAGATAGTTCTTTGGATTCGGGTTCATACTTTGATCATGGTTCCTAGTGATCCATGCATTGGCATAGAACTCTTGAACCATTAAAATCTCGACTTGTTGAATGGGGTTGGTTAGAACTTCCCAACCTCTTCTTTGGATCTCATGTCGGATCTCCGGATACTCATTTTTCTTGAGCTTGAAAGGGACCTCAGGGATCACTTTCTTCTTGGCCACAACATCATAGAATTGGTCTTGATGGGCTTTGGAGATGAATCTTTCCATCTCCCATGACTTGGAGGTGGAAGCTTTTGTCTTCCCTTTTCCTTTTCTAGAGGATTCTCCGGGCTTGGGTGCCATCAATGGTTATGGAAAAATAAAAAGCTTATGCTTTTACCACACCAAACTTAAAAATTGCTCACCCTCGAGCAAGAGAAGAAAGAAGAGAAGGAGAAGAAGAAGAAAATATGGAGGAGAAGGGGAGGTGTAGGTTTCGGCCAAGGTATAGAAGAGGGGGTTGTGTTGTGTGAAAACGAAGTAGAATGGAGGGGTATATATAGGAAGGGGGGAGAGGGTAGGTTCGGCCATTTAGGGTGGGTTTGGGTGGGAAAGATTTTTGAATTTTGAAGGTAGGTGGGGTTTATGGGGAAGAGTGGAGGGATGTGAGTGGTGATGGGGGTAATTGGGAAGAGAGATTGAGGTGATTGGTGAAGGGTTTTAGGGAAGAGTGTTTATTGGAAAGAGAGAATGAATGTTGAGAAGAGGGGAGAATATGTTAGGTGGGGATCCTGTGGGGTCCACAGATCCTGAGATGATCCTATGGGGTCCACAGATCCTGAGGTGTCAAGGAGTTACATCCCTGCACCAATTAGGCATGTAAAATGCCTTAGCATACCATTCTGGCGTTTAAACGCCGAAGTGATGCACGTTCTGGGCGTTCAACGCCCATGTGCAGCATGTTTCTGGCGTTGAACGCCAGTTCCATGCTTGTTACTGGCGTTCAGCGCCAGCTTTCCTCAGGGCACATTCCTGGCGTTCAAATGCCAGGATGTTGCTTGTTTCTGGCATTCAGCACCAGATCTATGCTCTGTTCTGGCGTTGAACGCCAGCCAGATGCACCTTACTGGCGTTTAAACGCCAGTAAGTCCTTCCTCCAGGGTGTGATTTTTCCTCTGCTGTTTTTGATTCTATTTTTAATTTTAATATTTTTTTCGTGACTCCTCATGATCATAACCTACTAAAACATAAAATAACAATAAAATAAAAAGAAAATTAGATAAATAAAAATTGGGTTGCCTCCCAACAAGCGCTCTTTTAATGTCACTAACTTGACAGTGGGCTCTCATGGAGCCTTAGAGAAGTTCAAAGCATGATGAAGGTTTCCCAACACCAAACTTAGAGTTTGAATGTGGGGTCTTCTCAACACCAAACTTAGAGTTTGGTTGTGGCCTCCCAACACCAAACTTAGAGTTTGATTGTGGGGGCTCTTTTGGACTCTGTACTGAGAGAAGCTCTGCATGCTTACTCTCTTTTGTTACAGAGGGATGGCCGTGTGCCTTAAACACAAGGTAGTCCCCATTCAATTGAAGGACTAATTCTCCTCTGTTAACATCTATTACAGCACCTGCTGTGGCTAGGAAAGGTCTTCCAAGAATGATGCATTTATCCTCTTCCTTCCTAGTGTCTAGGATTATGAAATCAGCAGGGATGTAAAGGCCTTCAACCTTTACTAACATGTCCTCTACTAATCCATAAGCTTGTCTTACTGACTTGTCTGCCAATTGTAATGAGAATAAGGCAGGCTGTACCTCAATGATCCCTAGTTTTTCCATTACAGAGAGTGGCATAAGATTTATGCCTGACCCCAGGTCACACAGAGCTTTTTCAAAGGTCATGGTGCCTATGGTACAGGGTATTAAGAATTTCCCAGGATCTTGTTTCTTTTGAGGTAGAGTTTGCTGAACCCATGTATCTAGTTCACTAATGAGCAAGGGAGGTTCACCTTCCCAAGTCTCATTACCAAACAACTTGGCATTCAGCTTTATGATAGCTCCTAGATATTGAGCAACTTGCTCTCCAGTCATAACTTCATCCTCTTCTGAGGAAGAATAGTCTTCAGAGCTCATGAATGGCAGAAGAAGATTTAGTGGAATCTCTATGGTCTCTATATGAGCTTTAGATTCCTTTAGGTCCTCAATAGGTAACTCCTTCTTGCTTGAGAGACGTCCCAGGAGGTCTTCCTCACTAGGATTTTCGTCCTTCTTCTCCCTTGTGCATTCGGCCATATTGATTACATCAATCGCCTTGCACTCTCCCTTTGGATTCTCTTCTGTATTGCTTGGGAGAATACTGGGAGGGGTTTCAGTGATTTTCTTACTCAGCTAGCTCACTTGTGCCTCCAAATTTCTAATAGAGGATCTTGTTTCATTCCTGAAACTTAAAGTGGCCTTAGACAGATCAGAGACTATGTTTGATAAGTTAGAGGGGCTCTGTTCAAAATTCTCTGTCTGTTGCTGAGAAAATGGTGGAAAAGGCTTGTTATTACTTAGCCTGTTTCTTCCACCATTATTAAATCCTTGTTGAGGCTTTTGTTGATCCTTCCATGAGAAATTTGGATGATTTTTCCATGATGAATTATAGGTGTTTCCATAAGGTTCACCCATGTAATTTACCTCTGCCATTGCAGGGTTCTCAAGATCATAAGCTTCTTCAGAAGCTGCCTCTTTAGTACTGTTGGATGCATTTTGCCATCCATTCAGACTTTGAGAGATCATGTTGACTTGCTGAGTCAACACTTTGTTCTGAGCCAATATGGCATTCAGAGCATCAATTTCAAGAACTCCCTTCCTCTGAGGCGTCCCACTATTCACGAAATTCCTCTCAAAAGTGTACATGAATTGGTTATTTGCAACCATGTCAATAAGTTCTTGAGCTTCTGCAGGCATTTTCTTTAGGTGGATAGATCCACCTGCAGAATGGTCCACTGACATTTTGGAAAACTCAGATAGACTATAATAGAATATATCTAATATGGTCCATTTTGAAAACATCTTTTCCAAGCTTCATAGAGGGACTCACCATCTTTTTGCTTGAAAGTCTGAACATCCACTCTAAGCTTGCTCAACTTTTGAGGAGGAAAGAATTTATCCAAGAAGGCCGTGACCAGCTTATCCCAGGAATCCAGGCTATCTTTAGGTTGTGAGTCCAACCATGTTCTAGCTCTGTCTCTTACAGCAAAAGGGAAAAGCATGAGCTTGTAGACTTCAGGATCTACTCCATTCGTCTTTACAGTCTCACAAATCTGCAAGAACTCAGTTAAAAACTGGTAAGGATCTTCAGATGGAAGTCCATGAAACTTATAGTTCTGTTGCATTAGAGCAACTAATTGAGGTTTCAGCTCAAAATTGTTTGCTCCAATGGCCGGAATGGAGATGCTCCTTCCATCAAATTTGGAAGTTGGTTTAGTGAAATCACCAAGCATCCTCCTTGCATTATTGTTGTTGGGTTCGGCTGCCATCTCCTTTTCTTGTTCGAAATTTTCAGAAAGGTTGTCTCTGGATTGTTGTAATTTAGCTTTTCTTAATTTCCTCTTCAGAGTCCTTTCAGGTTCAGGATCAGCTTCAACAAGAATGTGTTTTTCCTTGTTCCTGCTCATATAGGGAAGAAGAGAACAAGAAAAGAAAGAAGAATCCTTTATGTCACAGTATAGAGATTCCTTTATGTTAGTAGAGAAAGAAAAGGAATAGGAGTGAAGAAGAATGAATAGGTAGGTGGTGCACGAAATCACAATCACACTTTTGCAATTCCGCACAACTAACCAACAAGTGCACTGGGTCGTCCAAGTAATACCTTACGTGAGTAAGGGTCGATCCCACGGAAATTGTCGGCTTGAAGCAAGCTATGGTTATCTTGTAACTCTTAGTCAGGATATCAATAATTCTCAGATTTAAGTGTAAAAAGTAAAAGAACATGAAATAAATACTTGTTTTGCAGTAATGGAGAACAGGTTGAGGTTTTGGAGATGCTATATCTTCTGAATCTCTACTTTCCTACTGTCTTCTTCTTCATGCACGCAATGCTCCTTCCATGGCAAGCTGTATGTAGGGTTTCACTATTGTCAATGGCTACCTCCCATCCTCTCAGTGAAAATGTTCAACGCGCTCTGTCACAGCACGGCTAATCATCTGTCGGTTCTCAATCAGGTTAGAATAGAATCCAGTGATTCTTTTGCGTCTGTCACTAACGCCCAGCCTTCAAGAGTTTGAAGCTCATCACAGTCATTCAATCCTTGAATCCTACTCAGAATACCACAGACAAGGTTTAGACCTTCCTGATTCTCTTGAATGCCGCCATCAGTTCTAGCTTATACCACGAAGATTCTGATTAAAGAATCCAAGAGATATCTACTCAATCTAAGGTAGAACAGAGGTGGTTGTCAGGCACACGTTCATAGGTGAGAATGATGATGAGTGTCACAGATCATCATATTCATCAAGTTTAGGAACAAGTGATATCTTAGAATAGAAGCAAGCGTGATTGAATGAAAATGCAGTAGTAATTGCATTAATCCATCAAGACATAGCAGAGCTCCTCACCCCCAACCATGAGGTTTAGAGACTCATGCTGTAGAAGATACAATGAGAAATGTGTAAAGTGTCATCAGGTACAGATACAATATCAAAAGGTCCTATTAATAGTGAACTAGTGACCTAGGGTATACAGAAATGAGTAAATGACGTAAAAATCCACTTCCGGGGTCCACTTGGCGTGTGCTTGGGCTGAGCATTGAAGCTTTCATGTGTAGAGACTTTTTCTGGAGTTAAACGCCAGCTTTTATGCCAGTTTGGGCGTTTAACTCCAATTTTTGTGCCAGTTCCGGCGTTAAACGCCGGGAATTCTGAAGCTGATTTGCAACGCCGGTTTGGGCCATCAAATCTCGAGCAAAGTATGGACTATTATACATTGCTGGAAAGCCCAGGATGTCTACTTTCCGACGCAATTAAGAGCGCGCCAATTGGGCTTCTGTAGCTTCAAAAAATCCACTTCGAGTGCAGGGAGGTCAGAATCCAACAGCATCTGCAGTCCTTTTCATCCTCTGAATCAGATTTTTGCTCAGGTCCCTCAATTTCAGCCAGAAAATACCTGAAATCACAGAAAAACACACAAACTCATAGTAAAGTCCAGAAAAGTGAATTTTAACTAAAAACTAATAAAAATATAACAAAAAATAACTAAAATATACTAAAAACATACTAAAAATAATGCCAAAAAGCGTATAAATTATCCGCTCATCACAACACCAAACTTAAATTATTGCTTTTCCCCAAGCAACTGAAAATCAGAATAGAATAAAAAGAAGAGAATATACTATAGACTCCAAAATATCAAAGAAACTTAGCTCCAATTAGATGAGTGGGACTAGTAGCTTTTTGCTTCTGAACAGTTTTGGCATCTCACTTTATCCTTTGAAGTTTAGAATGATTGGCATCTATAGGAACTCAGAACTCAGATAGTGTTATTGATTCTCCTAGTTAAGTATGATGATTCTTGAACATAGCTACTTTATGAGTCTTGGCTGTGGCCCAAAGCACTCTGTCTTCCAGTATTACCACCGGATACATACATGCCACAGATACATGACTGGGTGAACCTTTTTAGATTGTGACTCAGCTTTGCTAGAGTCCCCAATCAGAGGTGTCCAGGGTTCTTAAGCACACTCTTTTTGCCTTGGATCACAACTTTATATATTTTTCTTTTTCTCTTTTTTTTTTTGAATTCACTGCTTTTTCTTGCTTCAAGAATCAATTTGATGATTTTTCAGATCCTCAATAACATTTCTCCTTTTCCATCATTCTTTCAAGAGCCAACAATTTTAACATTCTTAAAACAATAAATTCAAAAGACATATGCACTGTTCAAGCATTCATTCAGAAAATAAAAAGTATTGTCACCACATCAAACTAATTCAACTAGTTTCAAAGATGAATTCGAAATCCTGTACTTCTTGTTCTTTTGTGATTAAAGCATTTTTCATTTAAGAGAGGTGATGGATTCATAGGACATTCATTGCTTTAAGACATGAACCTTAAATTTTATTAATCATGAATTAAGAACAAGGCTTAAAAATAGATATAAGGTAAGACTAATAGTAATAGAAAACAGAATTTTAAATTACTCTAAAATAGACTCTTAATGATAGAAATTATCACAGAGTTAGAACTCAACAACCTTGATCTTGAGAAGTGGATGCTCCCTCAACTTGTGAGGTATTTGATCCTTCAAGGGAGAGCTTTTGGCGCTTCAACTCCTGTAGCTCACGCCCCTGCTTCTCTTGTTTCTTCAGCAATTTGCAGAGCATGCAGTTTTGATTCTGCTGTTCTTTCTTAATTTGTTCCATAGCTTCTTGCAGCTTGGCAACAGATGCTTCTAGACAAGTCCAGTAGTCAATTTCAGGAAGTTCAGGGAGGAACTCCTGTGCCCTCCTTTTGATAGAGTTATCTTGCATTTGTCCTTCCATTGACCTCTTGGTGATTGGGTGCTCAATTGGGATGAATTCATCTACTCCCATCCTCACCCCAGCATCTTTACATAGCAAAGAGATTAAGCTTGGGTAAGCCAGTTTGGCTTCAGTGGAGTTCTTGTTTGCAATTGTGTAAATCTCACAAGCAATCAGATGATGAATCTCCACTTCTTTTCCCAGCATAATACAATGAATCATCACTGCTCTCTTGATAGTAACCTCAAAACGGTTACTAGTGGGCAAGATAGAATGCCCTATGAAGTCCAACCAGCCTCTTGCAACTGGTTTGAGATCTCCCCTCTTGAGTTGGTTTGGGACACCTTTTGAATTGGTCATCCACTTGGTTCCAGGGAGGCATATGTCCTCTAGAACTTGATCTAACCCCTTATATACTCTCACCATTCTCCTATTAAAGGATTTAGGATCATCTTGTAGTTGAGGTAATTTGAAGACCTCTCTTATTTTGTCCAGATAGAAGTAAATAATTCTCCCTCTGACCATGGTTCTGTAGGTATGAAAAGCGGTTCTAGTCATTCTCTGCTTATCTGTCAGCCACAGATTTGAGTAGAATTCCTGAACCATATTTCTCCCAACCTTTGTCTCAGGGTTGGTTAGAACTTCCCATCCTCTGTTTTGAATTTGCTCTTGGATCTCCAGATATTCATCTTCTTTCAGATCAAATTTTACTTCCGGGATCACTGACCTTAGACCCATTATTTTGTGGTAATGGTCTGCATGTTCTTTGGTTAAGAACTTCTCTTGACTCCAAAGGCCTTTTGGAGCATTCTCTTTCTTGCCTCTTGAATTGGTTTGTTATCCTTTGGGAGCCATGATCTTGATGAGCCTTAACTTAGTGATCATGGAAAAACACATCAAACTTAGAGGTTTGCTTGTCCTCAAGCAAAAGAAAGGAAAGAGGAGAGAGAGGAGGAGAGCGAATTCGAATGGTGGGGAAGGGGGGTGTGGCCGAACATAAATTTATAAGGAAGGGGGAGAGATTTCGAAAATTTTGAAGGAGATTTGAGAAGATATGGAAAGAATTTGAGAGATATTTGAGTTTTTTTTAAAGAAGATTTGGAAAGGATTTGAAGAATGATTTTAATTTTGAAAATTTGAAGGTGAATGATGAAAGTTTGAAATGTGTTTATGTAGAAAATTATGGATCAAAACAGGAAAGTTTGAAAAAATTTGAAGTGGAAAGCAAAATCTCTGTCCCCCACCTTTCTGGCGTTAAACGCCCAGAATGGTATCCATTCTGGCGTTTAACGCCCAAATGTTGGCCAATTTGGGCGTTTAATGCCCAGCCAGGTACCCTGGCTGGCGTTAAACGCCAGAAACCCCTTCATCACTGGGCGTTTTGCTAGACGCCCAGGATGCTGCACACCTGGCGTTAAACGCCCAGAATGGTGCCCATTCTGGCGTTTAACGCCCAAAATGGCACCTTTACTGGCGTTAAACGCCCAGAATGGTGCCCATTCTGGCGTTTAACGCCCAAAGTACCCCTTACTGGCGTTTTTTCGCTAGCAAGCTCCTTTTCTCTGCTTTTTTGCACTGAATCCTTCTGTAACTCTGTGAATTCCTTCAATTTTGATGATTGCCCTTTGAGAATATGTATCAAACTTTGATTAAACAAAACAGATAACCTGCTAATGACTGGGTTGCCTCCCAGCAAGCGCTTCTTTATTGTCTTTAGCTAGACCTTCACTGAGAATCATTCAAGCCTCAGTTTTGAGCATTCTTGCTCAAAATTGTTTTCAAGATAATGCTTGATCCTCTGTCCATTAACAATGAACTTTTTGTCAGAATCAGTATCCTGAAGCTCAACATATCCATATGGTGACACTCCTGTAATCACATACGAACCCCTCCACCGGGATTTAAGTTTTCCTGGGAACAGTCTGAGCCTAGAGTTGAAGAGCAGAACTTTTTGTCCTGGCTCAAAGACTCTGGATGACAACTTCTTGTCATGCCACTTCTTTGCCTTTTCCTTATAAATTTTTGCATTTTCAAAGGCACTGAGTCTAAATTCATCTAGCTCATTTAGCTGGAGTAATCTTTTTTCACCAGCTAACTTAGCATCCAGGTTTAGGAATCTGGTTGCCCAGTAGGCTTTATGTTCCAGTTCCACAGGCAGATGACAGGCCTTGCCATACACAAGTTGGTATGGAGAGGTTCCTATAGGAGCCTTGAATAATGTTCTGTATGCCCACAGAGCATCATCCAAGCTCTTTGCCCAATCCTTTCTACGGGCAATTACAGTCCGTTCTAGGATTCTTTTTAGCTCTCTGTTAGAGACTTCAGCTTGCCCATTTGTTTGTGGATGATACGGAGTTGTTACTTTGTGGCTAATTCCATATCAGACCAAAGCAGAGTACAGCTGTTTGTTGCAGAAATGAGTACCTCGGATTAGGACTCTGGGAACACCAAATCTGCTAAAGATGTATTTCTGGAGGAATTTCAGCACAGTCTTAGTATCATTAGTGGGTGTAGCAATTGCTTCTACCCATTTAGATACATAGTCCACTGCCACCAGAATGTAAGTGTTTGAGTATGATGGTGGGAACGGACCCATGAAGTCAATACCCCATACATCAAACAATTCAATCTCTAAGATCCCTTGTTGAGGCATGGCGTATCCATGAGGCAAGTTACCAGGTCTTTGGCAACTGTCACAGTTACGCACAAACTCTCAGGCATCTCTATAGAAAGTAGGCCAGTAGAAGCCACATTGGAGGACCTTAGTGGCTGTTCGCTCACTTTCGAAATGTCCTCCATACTGTGATCCATGGTAGTGCCATAGGATCCTTTGTGCTTCCTCTCTGGGTACACATCTGCGAATCACTCCGTCTGCACATCTCTTAAAGAGATATGGCTCATCCCATAGGTAGTACTTGGCATCTGAAATTAATTTCTTTCTTTGCACCCTGCTGTACTCCTGGGGTATGAACCTCACAGTTTTATAATTTGCAATATCTGCAAACCATGGAGCTTCCTGAATGGCAAAGAGTTGCTCATCTGGGAAAGTCTCAGAAATCTCAGTAGAAGGGATAGACGCCCCATCTACTGGTTCTATTCGGGACAGATGATCAGCTACTTGGTTCTCTGTCCCTTTTCTGTCTCTTATTTCTATATCAAACTCTTGCAGAAGCAGCACCCACCTTATGAGCCTGGATTTTGAATCCTGCTTTGTGAGTAAGTATTTAAGAGCAGCATGGTCAGTGTACACAATCACTTTTGACCCTACTAAATAGGATCTAAACTTGTCAATGGCATAGACCACTGCAAGTAACTCTTTTTCTGTGGTTGTGTAATTCTTTTGTGCATCATTTAGAACACGGCTGGCGTAATAAATGACATGCAGAAGCTTGTTATGCCTCTGTCCCAATACTGCACCAATGGCATGGTCACTGGTATCACACATTAGTTCGAATGGCAATGTCCAGTCTGGTGCAGAGATGACTGGTGCTGTGACCAGCTTGGCTTTCAGGGTCTCAAATGCCTGCAGACATTGTGTGTCAAACACAAATGGTGTGTCAGTAGCTAGCAGGTTGCTCAGAGGTTTTGCAATTTTCGAAAAATCCTTTATAAACCTTCTGTAGAATCCTGCATGCCCCAGAAAGCTTCTGATTGCCTTAACATTGGTAGGTGGTGGTAATTTTTCAATTACCTCTACCTTTGCTTTATCCACCTCTATTCCCTTGCTTGAAATTTTGTGCCCAAGGACAATTCCTTCAGTCACCATAAAGTGACATTTCTCCCAGTTTAAAACCAGGTTAGTCTCTTGGCACCTTTTCAGGACAAGTGCTAGGTGGTTAAGACAAGAGCTGAATGAGTCTCCATATACTGAGAAGTCATCTATGAAGACTTCCAGGAATTTCTCCACCATATCAGAGAAGATGGATAACATGCATCTCTGAAAAGTTGCAGGAGCATTACACAGACAAAAAGGCATTCTCCTGTAGGCAAACACGCCAGAAGGGCAAGTGAATGCTGTTTTCTCTTGGTCCTGAGGATCTACTGCAATTTGGTTGTAACCTGAATAGCCATCCAAAAAGCAGTAATAATCATGACCAGCTAGTCTTTCTAGCATTTGATCTATGATGGGTAAAGGAAAATGATCCTTTCTGGTGGCTGTATTGAGCCTTCTGTAGTCAATACACATACGCCACCCTATAACTGTTCTTGTAGGAACCAGTTCATTTTTTTTCATTATGAACTACTGTCATGCCTCCCTTCTTGGGGACAACTTGGACAGGGCTCACCCAGGGGATATCAGAAATGGGATAAATAATCCCAGCCTCTAGTAATTTAGTGACCTCTTTCTGCACCACTTCCTTCATGGCTGGATTTAGCCGCCTTTGTGGTTGAATCACTGGTTTGGCATTATCCTCCAATAGGATCTTGTGCATGCATCTTTGTAAATCATGTTGCTTGTATGCGAAGTTTGTATTCGTAGGTTTTGATGAATGACAAACCAACAAACAACTTGAATGAACAAGCATGTTGAAAGATCAACCAACATTCAACGTTGAGGAATGAAGAGTTGAAAGTAACACAACAACAACAAGAAACTCAAGTCCACAACATTTGAAGACAAGTATAGTGTCTTAGGACTTAGGTAACTTCTTGTTAAGAACCAATTGCTAAATCTCTCAACACACACTCACAAAATGTTTTGATTATCATATGCACATCTTGCAATTCGATGCTAGCCAAATGGTTTAAAACTTGTTTTCAAAGGTACAAAAGCATAGGAATTGACTCCAACAAGTTTGAGATCAATCCTAAGTATTTTGAAGTGATTTTAAGCCATTCTTTAAGGTTTGCATCGATGCACACTCATCTTGCATCGATGCAAAGCATGCAACGACTTGTTGCATCGATGCAAAGATGTTTGCATCGATGCAACCTAGCTGAAAATTCAAATTTCAGCTTCAAAGACACATTTGCATCGATGCAAAGTGTTATGCATCGATGCAAATGATTCAAAAACATAAAAAAAACGGCTAGTTTTGACAAAAAGGCTCCATCCCACTAACTCCCCAACGTTTCTAAGGTTTGGGGAGTCTATAAATAGATGGATTGAAGCCTTATTTCATATACTTGATTATTTGCAAACTATCTTGTTCATATTCTTTCATTCTACACATTTTTTAAGGTGTTATAATACACAATTTGAGAGAGCAATATCAATTGGTTCAATAGTGCTAAACTTGTAATCATACACTCTTCTAGAGAGTACTCATTTCATCTCAACAATTCTTTGAGAATTGTTTTCTTGTACACTTTGTAAATTGGAGTGTGATCTCCAAGGTTGAGTCAAGAGTTATAAACACTATAGTCGGTGAGGATACCAAAGAGGTATACTAAGTACTCAAGGCAAATCTTAGAGAAGGTATCTCTAAGTGGAGTGGGTTAGTATACGAGTGGTGATCATATACCGTGAGGTGTTAGAAACTAAGGACTCGGATTGTAAAAGGTTTTGCGCGAGCACCTTGAAGATTGGCAATAGTGGAACTTCTCAATTGCGATTGAGAAAGAAAGTGGACGTAGGACAAGGATTGTGCCGAACTACTCTAAATAGCGTTTGCATCTCTCCAAACTCATCTCTTCAATATTATTGTCTTTTACCTTTGAGCAAATAAATTGTGATCGAAAAGTAGCTTCGTAAGTACTTAAGGAGTAGCTTAAGTCCGATTGGTGAAAAGCTTGATCAATTTATTTGAGTTGGTGTCTATTGGAAAGTAAAAGCTCCTTATAAATGCTTAGCAATTGAGTTAAGCTCTTGGAAAAATACTAGTACAATAACACTTTTGTATATTGTCTTTAACTTTCGCAAAAAGATTCATTGTTATTGCAATACTCAATTCACCCCCCCTCTTGAGTAATTGTGCATAGGTTCTACAAGTGGCATCAGAGCTTAACCCTTTGAAAGACTTAACTGTTTAAGGGAAAAGATCATGGCAAGCACAAGCTTTAACAACAACAACACTAGCGAAGGTAACTCAACCGCTAGACCTCCTCTTTTTAGCGGAACAAATTACTCTTATTGGAAAAATAAGATGAGAATTTGGATCCGTTCTCAAGATGTGAGAATTTGGAAAGTGATTGAGAATGGAAATCACATTCCAACAAAGACAACAAGCGCTAAAGAAGGAGAAGTCTCCGTCTCAAAGCAAGTACCGAAAGGAGAAGATGAATATAGTGACGATGATTGGAAGAAAGTGGCAATGAATGATAAAGCCATCAACTTCATTCATTGTGCACTTAACGAGCATGATTATATGAAGATCTCTACATGTGAAACCGCTAAAGAGATTTGGGATAAACTCCAAATCACTTACAAAGGAACCGACCACGTTAAAGAATCAAAGGTATTTATGTTGGTTCATGAATGGGAAAATTTTAAAATGAAAGATGAAGAGAGCATTGAAGAAGCTCTTGAAAGACTCTCCAAGATCTTCAACAATCTAAGCATGCTTGGCACAAAATACAATGATAAACAAATTGTGACCAAGGTGCTTACAAGCCTTACACCAAAATGGAACTCCAAAGTGAACGCCATTGTGGAAGGAAGGCTCTATGATCAACTTACATTTGATCAACTACGAGGTAATCTTCTCACCTATGAAATGACTATGCTAAATAGACAAAAAGGTGAAGAAAGCAAGAAGAAAAGTCTCGCCCTTAAAACAACATCACTACAAGAAGAGAGTGATGATAATGAAGAAGAAGGAGATGAAGAATTTGCACTCTTATTAAAAAGATTCAATAAGTTTGCAATGAAGAAAAACTTCAAGAGCAAAACAAAGGTACCAAAATGCTATGAGTGTGGAGAAGTTGGACACATCAAACCCAATTGTCCAAAACTTCAAAAGGAGGACAAAAACAAGAAATTTAAGAAGAAGGAGAAAGCATACATATCATGGGAGAACGAGGATGAATCCGACTCCGATGACGACGAGGTTGCAAATCTTTGCTTAATGGCAAGCGAAGAAAAGGTACGTGTTGGAGCTAAGGATACAAATTGGTATGTTGATAGTGGATGCTCCAAACACATGACCGGCGATGAATCAAAGTTCACCGCAATAGAGCCTACAAACGGAGGAAACGTGATCTATGGAGACAACAACACCGGCAAAGTAATCGGCGTTGGAAAAACAAAGAAAAAGATTTAAATGAAGCCTCTACAAGCTCAACAAAGGATAGTGTTCAAGTTGAAGAAATTGAACCATCACAAGCACAAATAAATGCACTTCCAAAGGATTGGCGTACTTCAAAGGATCATCCTCTAGACAACGTCATTGGTGATGTTTCGAAAGGGGTAACAACTCGATCCACTTTTAGAAATTTATTTGCATATAGTGCTTTTGTTTCTCAAATTGAACCATCTACCATTGAGTCCGCAATTGATGATGAACATTGGGCTATGGCAATGCAAGAGGAGCTTAACCAATTCAAACGAAATGACGTTTGGGAATTGGTGCCTAAACCAAGTAATCAAACAATTGTAGGAACAAAATGGGTTTTTAGAAATAAACTCGATGAAAATGGTACAATTGTTAGAAACAAAGCTAGATTAGTAGCTAAAGGTTATAATCAAGAGGAAGGCATTGATTATGACGAAACTTATGCTCCCGTAGCTAGATTAGAAGCAATTAGGATGTTACTTGCTTTTGCATCCTCTTATAACTTCAAACTTTATCAAATGGATGTTAAGAGTGCCTTTCTTAATGGTTTCATTCAAGAAGAAGTATATGTTGAACAACCTCCCGGTTTTGAGGATTATGAAAATCCTAATCATGTTTTTAAACTCAAGAAAGCTCTTTATGGTCTTAAACAAGCTCCAAGAGCTTGGTATGAACGTTTGAGCAAGTTTTTAATAGAAAAGGGTTTTAGAAGAGGGAAGGTTGATACAACTTTATTTATCTTGATTGAAAACAAAAATATCCTTTTGGTACAAGTTTACGTCGATGACATAATATTTGGTTCAACTAACGAATCACTTTGCAAGTTTTTCTCAAACCTCATGCAAAGTGAATTTGAAATGTCCATGATGGGCGAACTCAACTTCTTCCTTGGTCTTCAAATCAAACAAGGAAAAGAAGGAACTTTCGTTAGCCAAACCAAATATTGCAAGGAATTGCTCAAAAGATTTGGAATGGACAATGCTAAGGCAATGGACACACCAATGAGCACTACTTGCTACCTTGACAAAGATGAACAAGGTAAAAGCATAGATGTAAAGAAGTATAGAGGCATGATAGGATCATTACTTTATCTAACGGCAAGTAGGCCAGATATCATGTTTAGTGTATGCATGTGTGCGAGATACCAAGCTAATCCTAAGGAATCTCACTTAAGTGCGGTGAAAAGGATTATGAAGTATCTCATAGGAACATTAAATGTTGGATTGTGGTATCCGAAAGGATCCACTTGTGATTTGATTGGTTATTCCGATTCCGATTTTGCCGGTTGCAAATTGGATAGGAAAAGCACTAGTGGCACTTGTCACTTGCTAGGAAACTCTCTTGTTTCATGGCATAGTAAGAAACAAGTAAGTGTAGCCTTGTCTACCGCCGAAGCCGAGTATGTAGCCGCCGGTAGTTGTTGCGCCCAAATTTTATGGATGAAACAACAACTTATGGACTATGGACTCATGCTTGATCACATTCCTATCAAATGTGATAATACTAGTGCAATAAATTTAACCAAGAATCCGGTTCAACATTCAAGAACCAAGCATATTGAGATTAGACATCACTTCATAAGAGACCATGTTCAAAAGGGTGATGTGGTTATTGAATTTGTCGAAACTAGTAAACAACTAGCGGACATCTTCACTAAACCTTTATGTAAAGAAAGTTTTTTTAACATCCGAAATGAACTTGGTATCTTGGATTCTAATCTAATATGATTTGTTTGAATTCATTGTATTTATATTGCTATTTTTGTATCTCTTACTAACTTAAGCATTGGAGATATCCAATTAGCCATTGTTTTGTAGGTTTATGAGTTGATGAATGAGTGATTAATCTTGAGGTAGATTGAAGAATTTGAAGATTATAAACAATGGAGGATCAACAAATTGAAGTTTATAATGGTTTAAGTGAGTATATACATGATGGAACTCAAAGGATTGAAGAAAGAACCACCAAAGGATGAAAATTTGGTGATTTTGGGCAAAATGATGCATGTTGCATCGATGCAACCAAGCTTTGCATCGATGCAAAGCACACAACGTGCTATGTGCATCGATGCAAAGCCTATTGCATCGATGCAAACACGACCAAATTGCACAAAAACACGTGAATTTGGCATTTTTGAGCAACAAAACCCCACTTTTTCATCATCTTCAACCTCACAACTCATATCCCCACATTCAAACCTCCATAACCTCCAAAACAAACTCACATATAGCTTCATACAACTCACAAAACTTTGATACCCACTACAAACAAATTACATATTTGAAGTCCCCACATTCTCCTCTACAAAACCCATAAAACAAAATCATCCACAATGCCTAGAATCAAGAGAACCATCAAGAAGTCAAAAGGCTCTTCAAGTGTGGTTCCACCTCCAAATGATCATCCTTTGGCAAGGTACTTTGCTTCTAATGAAGATCTTCAATTCTATGAGGCAAGGCTCGCCGGAAGAAAGGAAATTCCTCCGAGGTATTTGGATCCGACCCTTCCTGTCATTCATAAGTTTGATACTCTTAAGGCTATTCTAGTTCATCAAGGCCTCATGGATTTTGTTCAAATTAAGAGTAAATATTATCCGGATTTCGTTGCCATAGCCTATAGTACACTCATGATTGAGATTGATGAGGAAGATGAATCAAATTTCACATTATTCTTCAAGATAGGAAGAAAGGATTATAGGCTAGATGGTGATGAGTTAGCCACCATTTGGGAGTTGCCAAATCAAGGTAACTTGTTCCAAGGTGGTAAAACCCCAATTGATGAATGGGGTTATTCAAAGGACAATGCCATGCATTTGTTCAACCTTGTACAAGGAGCTCACTCCAAAATTAGTTGCAATTCAATGAGTGCGGAACATAGAACTTTGTTATATCTAGTCACCTATGTATTGCAACCTAGAATATCCGGGCATGCGAATGTAAATGATGAAGATTTGATTGTCATGTGGGCTATGATGAATGGGATTAAGATTAATTGGCCATACTTTATAGTACAACATATGATTAGGCTCAAGATGAAGGATAGGAATGGTGGATTAGGATTCCTTTGCCTATGGTCTAAAGTCTTTGATTATGTTGGTATTGATGTATCAAATGAGATTGCCAAGGAAGTACCACCTCAATCTTGTATCAACACTCATCTTCTCAACAAAATGGGAAGAAGAAATGTTGATGAACAAGATCCTCAAGAGCAAGCTCCTCCACAAGCACCTCAAGCTCAAGAACCACCCTCCTTGGTTGATGTAATGAGAGAATTACAATCCATCAACCAAAACATCCAAAGGATTGAAGTAGAGCATGGTAGGCAACTTGAAGCACTTAATCGTCGTGTGTCTCGTGTAGATCATCGCACGGGTCGCTTGGATCGTCGTATTGATGACTTATATGAGCATTTCGGCATCCACCTACCGTATGAAGAGGATAATGATGATGATGAAGACCAAGATTGATTGTCTCCTCTTCATCAAGTCACTTTTTATTGCTTTATGTTTATTTGATTATATGAATTGTTAAACTAACTCCTAGAAAGCTAAGGATTTCTATTATGGTTTAAATACTTTGATATTTCCTTCATAATTTTTGTTTAATGATTAATGCTTGTATGCTTATTTGGTGAATAACTCAAAATAGGCTTGGTACCCCTATTTTAAGTTAATGTGCATGCTTTAATATATTTCACTTCTTTAGGGGGAATTATGCATGCTTGTTATATATAAAAAGAGGAAATCAAATTCTTTTTGAAAGGGGGAATATCTCATCCTTGAGATTAATAGAGAAATTGAACTTAAAAAAATTCATTGTTTTATGCATGCTTCTATGACACATTTCAAACTCCTTTCTTTTTGATAATGTCAAAAGGGGGAAGAAAAGTTTGAGGATATTTGAAGTTTTGAACTTTTGAAAAAGAAGAAGTTTGAGGATTTGAAAAGAAGAAATAAGTTTGCGAAACAATGATTTCAAAAAGACTTCCGCTAAGCAAAAACTTTGATATCTAAATCGTTTTCTTTGATAAACGCCCTTTAAGAGAACAAATGCACATATTTAGGGGGAACTCCTGCAAAATTTTTTTTGTGAAGTCTTCTCTAAAGCTTTCTATAAAACAAAGTGCATTATTGTTGTTTTCAAAATCATTTATAAATGCATATCCTCAAAATTGGTTTGTTATTATCAAAAAGGGGGAAATTGTAAATCATGTTGCTTGTATGCGAAGTTTGTATTCGTAGGTTTTGATGAATGACAAACCAACAAACAACTTGAATGAACAAGCATGTTGAAAGATCAACCAACATTCAACGTTGAGGAATGAAGAGTTGAAAGCAACACAACAACAACAAGAAACTCAAGTCCACAACATTTGAAGACAAGTATAGTGTCTTAGGACTTAGGTAACTTCTTGTTAAGAACCAATTGCTAAATCTCTCAACACACACTCACAAAATGTTTTGATTATCATATGCACATCTTGCAATTCGATGCTAGCCAAATGGTTTAAAACTTGTTTTCAAAGGTACAAAAGCATAGGAATTGACTCCAACAAGTTTGAGATCAATCCTAAGTATTTTGAAGTGATTTTAAGCCATTCTTTAAGGTTTGCATCGATGCACACTCATCTTGCATCGATGCAAAGCATGCAACGACTTGTTGCATCGATGCAAAGATGTTTGCATCGATGCAACCTAGCTGAAAATTCAAATTTCAGCTTCAAAGACACATTTGCATCGATGCAAAGTGTTATGCATCGATGCAAATGATTCAAAAACATAAAAAAAACGGCTAGTTTTGACAAAAAGGCTCCATCCCACTAACTCCCCAACGTTTCTAAGGTTTGGGGAGTCTATAAATAGATGGATTGAAGCCTTATTTCATATACTTGATTATTTGCAAACTATCTTGTTCATATTCTTTCATTCTACACATTTTTTAAGGTGTTATAATACACAATTTGAGAGAGCAATATCAATTGGTTCAATAGTGCTAAACTTGTAATCATACACTCTTCTAGAGAGTACTCATTTCATCTCAACAATTCTTTGAGAATTGTTTTCTTGTACACTTTGTAAATTGGAGTGTGATCTCCAAGGTTGAGTCAAGAGTTATAAACACTATAGTCGGTGAGGATACCAAAGAGGTATACTAAGTACTCAAGGAAAATCTTAGAGAAGGTATCTCTAAGTGGAGTGGGTTAGTATACGAGTGGTGATCATATACCGTGAGGTGTTAGAAACTAAGGACTCGGATTGTAAAAGGTTTTACGCGAGCACCTTGAAGCTTGGCAATAGTGGAACTTCTCAATTGCGATTGAGAAAGAAAGTGGACGTAGGACAAGGATTGTGCCGAACCACTCTAAATAGCATTTGCATCTCTCCAAACTCATCTCTTCAATATTATTGTCTTTTACCTTTGAGCAAATAAATTGTGATCGAAAAGTAGCTTCGTAAGTACTTAAGGAGTAGCTTAAGTCCGATTGGTGAAAAGCTTGATCAATTTATTTGAGTTGGTGTCTATTGGAAAGTAAAAGCTCCTTATAAATGCTTAGCAATTGAGTTAAGCTCTTGGAAAAATACTAGTACAATAACACTTTTGTATATTGTCTTTAACTTTCGCAAAAAGATTCATTGTTGTTGCAATACTCAATTCACCCCCCCTCTTGAGTAATTGTGCATAGGTTCTACAATCTTGCTGGGCTAATGCCCTTAAGATCACTTATGGACCACCCAAGAGCTGTCTTGTGTGTCCTTAGCACCTGAATCAGTGCTTCCTCTTCCTGTGGATTTAAAGCAGAGCTTATGATCACTGGAAAAGTGTCACCTTCTCCCAGAAATGCATACTTCAGGGATGGTGGTAGTGGTTTGAGCTCAGGTTTGGGAGGCTTATCCTCTTCCTGAGGAATTTGTAAAAATTCTTTTGTTTCCTCTGGTTCTTCCTGATCAGGCTGAACATCCTTGAAGATATCCTCTAGCTCTGATTCTAGACTTTCAGTCATATTGATCTCTTCTACTAAAGAGTCAATAATGTCAGCGCTCATGCAGTCATTTGGTGTGTCTGGATGCTGCATAGCTTTTACAGCATTCAACTTGAACTCATCTTCATTGACTCTCAGGGTTACTTCCCCTTTTTGTACATCAATAAGAGTTCGTCCAGTTGCTAGGAAAGGTCTTCCTAGAATGAGAGTTGCACTCTTGTGCTCCTCCATTTCCAGCACTACAAAGTCAGTTGGAAAGGCGAATGGCCCAACCTTGACAATCATGTCCTCAATGATGCCTGATGGATATTTAATGGAGCCATCAGCAAGTTGGAGACATATTCGGGTTGGTTTGACTTCATCAGTCAACCCAAGCTTTCTGATAGTAGATGCAGGTATTAGATTGATACTTGCTCCCAGGTCACACAGTGCTGTCTTGGTGCAAGCACCTTCTAATGTGCATGGTATCATAAAGCTTCCTGGATCTTGAAGCTTTTTTGGTAAGCTTTTCAGAATGACTGCACTGCATTCTTCAGTGAGAAACACTTTTTCAGTTTCTCTCCAATCCTTCTTATGACTTAAGATCTCTTTCATGAACTTAGCATAAGAAGGTATTTGCTCAAGTGCCTCTGCAAACAGAATCTTTATTTCAAGAGTCCTTAGATAGTCTGCAAAGCGGGCAAATTGCTTATCCTGTTCCGCTTGGCGGAGTTTCTGAGGATAAGGCATCTTGGCTTTGTATTCCTCAACCTTAGTTGCTGCAGGTTTATTCCTTACAGAGGTGGTTGGAGAAGCCTTTTTAGAGGGGTTACTATCAGCACTCTCAGGTGTCTGATTCCTCATTGGCGTTTGAACGCCAGGATTGGGTGAAGAATGGGCGTTTAACGCCAACTTTTCCCCCTTTTCTGGCGTTTGAACGCCAGAACTGGGCAAGGAATGGGCGTTTAACGCCAGCTTTTCCCCCTTTTCTGGCGTTTGAACGCCAGGAGTATTCCTCTCTGGGCTCTTACTGTCCTCAGAGGGATTTTGAGCAGTGGTTTGGTTATCCTCTGTCAACTGTTCCTTTCTTGGCTTTTTGCTACTTTGAGCAGTATTATTCAATGTCTTCTCACTCCTCAGTTGAACTGCTTGGCATTCTTCTGTTATCTGTTTAAATAACTGGTGTTTTGTTTGATTCAACTGTGATTCTATGTTCTTGTTGGCAATTTTTGTTTCTTGGAGCATCTCTTTAAATTCTACCAACTGTTTTGTCATCAGGAGTAATTGCTGATTAAGCTCAACAATCTGTTCTTGAGGATTAGGATCAGTAGCTACTGCCATAGCTTCTTCTTTTGTAGAGGGCTCACTGCTAAAGTACAAATGTTGATTTCTAGCAACAGTATCTATGAGTTCTTGAGCCTCTTCAATCATCTCCCTCATATGTATAGATCCACCAGCTGAGTGGTCTAGAGACATCTGAGCTTTTTCTATAAGCCTATAGTAGAAGATGTCTAACTATACCCACTCTGAAAATATTTCAGAGGGGCATTTTCTTAGCATACTGATGAGCGGATAATTTATACGCTTTTTGGCATTGTTTTTAGTATGTTTTTAGTATGATTTAGTTAGTTTTTAGTATATTTTTATTAGTTTTTAGCTAAAATTAACTTTTCTGGACTTTACTATGAGTTTGTGTGTTTTTCTGTGATTTCAGGTATTTTCTGGCTGAAATTGAGGGTCCTGAGCAAAAATCTGATTCCGAGACCAAAAAGGACTGCAGATGCTGTTGGATTCTGACCTCCCTGCACTCGAAGTGGATTTTCTGGAGCTACAGAAGCCCAATTGGCGCGCTCTCAACGGCGTTGGAAAGTAGACATCCTGGGCTTTCCAGCAATATATGATAGTCCATACTTTGCCCAAGATTTGATGGCCCAAACCGGCGTGGCAAATCAGCCTCAGAAATTCCAGCGTTTAACGCTGGAACTGGCATAAAACTTGGAGTTAAACGCCCAAACTGGCATGAAAGCTGGCGTTTAACTCCAGAAAAGGTCTCTACACGAAAATGCTTCAATGCTCAGCCCAAGCACACACCAAGTGGACCCAGAAGTGGATTTTTACGTCATTTACTCATTTCTGTATACCCTAGGTTACTAGTTTACTATTAATAGGATCTTTTGACATGGTATCTGTACCTCATGACACTTTACACGTTTTCTTTGTGTACTTTCCACGGCATGAGTCTCTAAACCCCATGGTTGGGGGTGAGGAGCTCTGCTGTGTCTTGATGGATTAATGCAATTACTACTGTTTCTTATTCAATCATGCTTGCTTCCATTCTAAGATAATACTTGTTCTTAACCCGGATGAATGTGATGATCCGTGACAATCATCATCATTCTCAACTATGAACGTGTGCCTGACAACCACCTCCGTTCTACCTTAGATTAAGTAGTTATCTCTTGGATTCTTTAACCGGAATCTTCGTGGTATAAGCTAGAACTGATGGCGGCATTCAAGAGAATCCGGAAGGTCTAAACCTTGTCTGTGGTATTCTGAGTAGGATTCAATGATTGGATGACTGTGACGTGCTTCAAACTCCTAGCAGGCGGGGCGTTAGTGACAGACGCAAAAGAATCACTGGATTCTATTCCAGCCTGACCGAGAACCGACAGATGATTAGCCATGCTGTGACAGAGCATAGGAACATTTTCACTGAGAGGATGGGAGGTAGCCATTGACAACGGTGAAACCCTACATACAGCTTGCCATGGAAGGAACCTTGCGTGTTTGATGAAGAAGACAGTGGGAAAGCAGAGATTCAGAGGACAGAGCATCTCCAAAACCTCAACCTATTCTCCATTACTGCAAAACAAGTAATCATTTCATGTTCTTTTGTTCTTTTTCACAATCAATCCTGATAATTTCTGATATCCTGACTAAGATTTACAAGATAACCATAGCTTGCTTCAAGTCGACAATCTCCGTGGGATCAACCCTTGCTCACGCAAGGTATTACTTGGACGACCCAGTGCACTTGCTGGTTAGTTGTGCGGAGTTGCAAAAGTGTGATTGCAATTTCGTGCACCAAGTTTTTGGCGCCGTTGCCGGGGATTGTTCGAGTTTGGACAACTGACGGTTTATCTTGTTGCTTAGATTAGGACTGTTTTGTTTTTGTTGGTTTAGAGTCTTTTATTTGAGTTTAGTTTTATATTTTAAGTTTGGTGTCTTCTTTGTGTTTTCCTTTAAGTTTTCGAAAAAATTTGTGTTTGATTTTCTAAAAATTTCAAGTTTGGTGTCTTTTGTGCTTTTATTCACTTAAAAATTTTTTCAAAAATTTGTTCTTGGTGTTCATCTTGATCTTCAAAGTGTTCTTGGTGTTCATCTTGACATTCAAAGTTTTCTTGTTTGTTCTCTTTGTTTTGATCTAAAATTTCTAAGTTTAGTGTCGTTCTGTTGTTTTTCTCTTTCCTCATTAAAATTTTAAAAAAATATCCTTTCCTTGTTTTACTCATAATTTTCAAAATTTTGCATTAAATTAGTCAAAGATTTTCAAAATCATATCTTTTCAGTCATTTTTATTTGCAATCATATCTTCTCAATCATATCTTTTTCAAAATAATTTTCAATCATATCTTTTTAATTAACTAACTGATCCAGTTTTCAATTTGCTTTGATCTTATTTTCTTTTAATTTTCGAAATTTTATTTTATTTTCCTTTTATTCTATTTTATTTTTTTTCGATTAATTCAAAAAAAATATAAAAAAAATAATATACATTTTACTTGTGAATTCATATCATATTCCCTTTATCCATTATGGACTCAAGTGGAATTGATCAGTCCAGAAGGACTCTGGGGTCATATGCTAACCCCATTACAGCTGCATATAGGAGTAGCATCTGTACACCTCCCATCAAAGCAAGCAGCTTTGAGCTAAATCCTCAACTCATTATCATAGTGCAGCAAAATTGCCAGTATTCCGGTCTTCCACAGGAAGAGCCTACTGAGTTTCTGGCACAGTTCTTACAAATTGCTGACACAGTACATGATAAAGAGGTAGATCAGGATGTCTACAGACTATTACTGTTTCCATTTGCTGTGAAAGATCAAGCTAAGAGGTGGTTGAATAACCAACCTACAGCAAGCATAAAGACATGGAAACAGTTATCAGACAAATTCCTGAATCACTTTTACCCTCCAAAGAGGATGACACAGCTAAGGCTGGACATCCAAGGCTTTAAACAAGAGGATAATGAATCCCTTTATAATGCCTGGGAGAGGTATAGAGGTATGCTAAAAAAATGCCCCTCTGAAATGTTTTCAGAGTGGGTACAGTTAGACATCTTCTACTATGGGCTTACAGAAAAAGCTCAGATGTCTTTAGACCACTCAGCTGGTGGATCTATACACATGAGGAAGACAATTGAAGAGGCTCAAGAGCTTATAGACACTGTTGCTAGAAATCAATATTTGTACTCTAGCAACGAGTTCTCCCCAAAAGAGGAAGCCATGGCAGTAGCCACTGATCCTAATCCTCAAGAACAGATGATTGAGATTAATCAACAATTGCTCCTTATGACAAAACAATTAGCAGAATTTAAAGAGATGCTCCAAGACACTAAAGATGCTAACAAGAATATGGAAGCACAATTGAATCAAACAAGACAGCAACTATCTAAACAGATAACAGAAGAATGTCAAGCAGTTCAACTGAGGAGTGGGAAGACATTGAATAACACTGCTCAAAGTGGCAAAAAGCCAAATAAGGAATAATTGACAGAGGATAACCAAACCACTGTCCAAAATCCCTCTGAGGACAGTAAGAGCCCAGAGAGGAATACTTTTGGCGTTCAAACGCCAGAAAAGGGAGGAAAACTGGCGTTAAACGCCCATTCCTTGCCCAGTTCTGGCGTTCAAACGCCAGAAAAGGGGAAAAAGTTGGCGTTAAGCGCCCATTTTCCACCCAACCCTGGCGTTCAAACGCCAATGAGGAATCAGACACCTGTGAGTGCTGATAGTAACCCCTCTAAAAAGGCTTCTCCAACCACTTCTGTAAGGAATAAACCTGCAGCATCTAAGGTTGAAGAATATAGAGCCAAGATGCCTTATCCTCAAAAACTCCGCCAAGCGGAACAGGATAAGCAATTTGCCCGCTTTGCAGACTATCTGAGGACTCTTGAAATAAAGATTCTGTTTGCAGAGGCACTTGAGCAAATACCTTCTTATGCTAAGTTCATGAAAGAGATCTTAAGTCATAAGAAGGATTGGAGAGAAACTGAAAAAGTTTTTCTCACTGAAGAATGCAGTGCAGTCATATTAAAGAGCTTACCAGAGAAGCTTAAAGACCCTGGAAGCTTTATGATACCATGCACATTAGAGGGTACTTGTACCAAGAAAGCTCTATGTGATCTTGGGGCAAGTATCAACCTAATACCTGCATCCACTGTCAGAAAGCTTGGCTTGACTGGAGAAGTCAAGCCAACCAGGATATGTCTCCAACTTGCTGATGGCTCCATTAAATACCCATCAGGCATAATTGAGGATATGATTGTCAAGGTTGGGCCATTTGCCTTTCCCACTGACTTTATAGTGCTGGAAATGGAGGAGCATAAGAGTGCAACTCTCATTCTAGGAAGACCTTTCCTAGCAACTGGACGGACCCTCATTGACGTCCAAAAAGAGGAATTAACCCTGAGAGTCAATGAGGATGAGTTCAAGTTGAATGTTGTCAAAGCTATGCAGCATCCAGACACAACAAATGACTGCATGAGCACTGATATTATTGACTCTTTGGTGGAGGAGGTCAATATGACTGAAAGTCTTGAATCAGAGCTAGATGACATCTTTAAAGATGTTCAGCCTGATCTGGAGGAACTAAAGGAAATAAAAGAAATTCTGAAAATTCCTCAAGAAGAAGATAAACCTCCTAAACCAGAGCTCAAGCCACTACCACCATCCCTGAAATATGCATTTCTGGGAGAAGGTGACACTTTTCCAGTGATCATAAGCTCTGCTTTAAATCCACAGGAAGAGGAAGCACTAATTCAAGTGCTAAGGACACACAAGACAGCTCTTGGGTGGTCCATAAGTGATCTTAAGGGCATTAACCCAGCAAGATGCATGCACAAGATCCTATTGGAGGATGATGCTAAGCCAGTGGTTCAACCACAAAGGCGGCTAAATCCAGCCATGAGGGAGGTGGTGCAGAAAGAGGTCACTAAGTTACTAGAGGCTGGGATTATTTATCCTATTTCTGACAGCCCCTGGGTGAGCCCTGTCCATGTTGTCCCCAAGAAGGGAGGCATAACAGTGGTTTATAATGAAAAGAATGAACTGGTTCCTACAAGAACAGTTACAGGGTGGCGTATGTGTATTGACTACAGAAGGCTCAATACAGTCACCAGAAAGGATCATTTTCCTTTACCATTCATAGACCAGATGCTAGAGAGACTAGCAGGTCATGAATACTACTGCTTTTTGGACGGCTACTCAGGTTACAACCAAATTGCAGTAGATCCTCAGGACCAAGAGAAAACAGCATTTACATGTCCTTCTGGAATATTTGCCTACAGAAGGATGCCTTTTGGTCTGTGCAATGCACCTGCAACCTTTCAGAGGTGCATGCTCTCTATCTTCTCAGATATGATAGAGAAATTTTTGGAAGTCTTTATGGATGACTTTTCAGTATTTGGAGACTCATTCAGCTCCTGCCTTAACCATCTAGCACATGTTCTGAAAAGATGCCAAGAGACTAACCTGGTCTTAAACTGGGAAAAATGTCACTTTATGGTGACTGAAGGAATTGTCCTTGGGCATAAAATTTCAAACAAGGGAATAGAGGTGGATCAAGCTAAAGTTGAAGTAATTGAAAAATTACCACCACCTACCAATGTTAAGGCAATCAGAAGCTTTCTGGGGCATGCAGGATTCTACAGAAGGTTTATAAAGGATTTTTCAAAAATTGCCAAACCTCTGAGTAATCTGCTAGCTGCTGACACTCCATTTATCTTTGATAAAGAGTGTCTGCAGGCGTTTGAGACCCTGAAAGCTAAGCTGGTCACAGCACCAGTCATCTCTGCACCAGACTGGACATTACCATTTGAACTAATGTGTGATGCCAGTGACCATGCCATTGGTGCAGTATTGGGACAAAGGCATGGTAAGCTTCTGCATGTCATTCATTATGGCAGCCGTATTCTAAATGATGCACAGAAGAACTACACAACCACAGAAAAAGAGTTACTTGCAGTGGTTTATGCCATTGACAAGTTCAGATCTTATTTAGTAGGATCAAAAGTGATTGTGTACACTAACCATGCTGCTCTTAAATATCTACTCACAAAGCAGGATTCAAAACCCAGGCTCATAAGATGGGTGTTGCTTCTGCAAGAGTTTGATATAGAAATAAGAGACAGAAAAGGTACAGAGAATCAAGTAGTTGATCACCTGTCAAGGATAGAACCAGTAGCAGGAGCATCCCTCCTTCCTACTGAGATCTCTGAAACCTTTCCGGATGAGCAATTATTTGCTATTCAGGAAGCTCCGTGGCTTGCAGACAGTGCAAACTATAAGACTCAAGGTTCTCCTTCTGTAACCATGGAGAGGAAGCATGCAGAGCTTCTCTCAAAACAGAGTCAAACAGAGCCCCCACAGTCAAACTCTAAGTTTGGTGTTGGGAGGCCACCACCAACTTCTAAGTTTGGTGTTGAACCCCCACATTCAAACTCTAAGTTTGGTGTTGGGAGGTTCCAACTTTACTCTGAGCCTCTGTGAGGCTCCATGAGGGCCCACTGTCAAGCTACTGACACTAAAGAAGCGCTTATTGGGAGGCAACCCAATGTTATATTTTATCTAATTTCCTTTGTTATTTTATGTTTTCTATAGGTTGATGATCATGAGAAGTCACAAAAGCAAAAACAAAAAGAAAAATAGAAAGAAAAACAGCACACCCTGGAGGAGAACTTGCTGGCGTTTAAACGCCAGTGAGGCTAGCAGATGGGCGTTTAACGTCCAGTCTGGCACCATTCTGGGCGTTTAACGCCAGAAAGGGGCACCAGACTGGCGTTAAACGCCAGGAATGGGCACCAAGCTGGCGTTAAACGCCAGAAATGGGCACCAGCCCGGCGTTTAACGCCAGAATAGGCATAAGGAGCATTTTTGCTCGCCACTTGGTGCAGGGATGACTTTTCCTTGACACCTCAGGATCTGTGGACCCCACAGGATCCCCACCTACCCCACCACTCTCTCTTCTTTCTTCTTTTGCTCGAGGACGAGCAAACTTTCTAAGTTTGGTGTGGTAAAAGCGTTGCTTTTTGTTTATCTATAATCATTTATGGCACCTGAGGCCGGAAAAACCTCTAGAAAGAGGAAAGGGAAGGCAAAAGCTTCCACCTCCGAGCCATGGGAGATGGAGATATTCATCTCAAGGGATGCACTTTCCTCCACAAAACTATTGGGAGCAAATCAATACCTCCCTAGGAGAATTGAGTTCCAACATGGGACAACTAAGGGTGAAGCACCAAGAACATTCCATCCTCCTCCATGAAAATAAAGAAGATCATAGAATCATGAGAGAGAAGCAACAAAGGCAAGGAAGAGACATTGAGGAGCTCAAGCACTCCATAAGATCTTCAAGAGGAAGAACAAGCCGCCATCACTAAGGTGGACCCGTTCTTTAATTTCCTTGTTCTTTATTTTCTATTTTTCGAATTTTTATGCTTATGTTTATCTATGTTTGTGTCTTATTACATGATCATTAGTATCTTAGTGTCTATGCCTTAAAGCTATGAATGTCCTATGAATCCATCACCTCTCTTAAATGAAAAATGCTTTAATCACAAAAGAACAAGAAGTACAGGATTTCAAAATTTATCCTTGAAACTAGTTGAATTAGTTTGATGTGGTGACAATACTTTTTGTTTTCTGAATGAATGCTTGAACAGTGCATATGTCTTTTGAATTTGTTGTTTTGAGAATGTTAAAATTGTTGGCTCTTGAAAGAATGAGGAAAAAGAGAACTGTTATTGAGGATCTAAAAAAATCATTAGATTGATTCTTGAAGCAAGAAAAAGCAGTGAAAAAAAATTCGAAAAAAAAAAGAGAGAGAAAAGGAAAAGAAAAAGAAAGAAATAAAGTTGTGATCCAAGGCAACAAGAGTGTGCTTAAGAACCCTGGACACCTCTAGTTGGGGACTCTAGCAAAGCTGGGTCACAATCTGAAAAGGTTCACCCAATTATATGTCTGTGGCATGTATGTATCCGGTGGTAATACTGGAAGACAGAGTGCTTTGGGCCACAGCCAAGACTCATACAATAGCTATGTTCAAGAATCATTATGCTTAACTAGGAGATTCAATAACACTATCTGAGTTCTGAGTTCTTATAGATGCCAATCATTCTGAACTTCAAAGGATAGAGTGAGATGCCAAAACTGTTCGGAGGCAAAAAGCTACTAGTCCCGCTCATCTAATTGGAGCTAAGTTTCCTTGATATTTTGGAGTCTTTAGTATATTCTCTTCTTTTTATCCTATTTTGATTTTCAGTTGCTTGGGGACAAGCAACAATTTAAGTTTGGTGTTGTGATGAGCGGATAATTTATACGCTTTTTGGCATTGTTTTTAGTATGTTTTTAGTATGATTTAGTTAGTTTTTAGTATATTTTTATTAGTTTTTAGCTAAAATTCACTTTTCTGGACTTTACTATGAGTTTGTGTGTTTTTTTGTGATTTCAGGTATTTTCTGGCTGAAATTGAGGGTCCTGAGCAAAAATCTGATTCCGAGACCAAAAAGGACTGCAGATGCTGTTGGATTCTGACCTCCCTGCACTCGAAGTAAATTTTCTGAAGCTACAGAAGCCCAATTGGCGCGCTCTCAACGGCGTTGGAAAGTAGACATCCTGGGCTTTCCAGCAATATATGATAGTCCATACTTTGTCCAAGATTTGATGGCCCAAACCGGCGTGGCAAATCAGCCTCAGAAATTCCAGCGTTTAACGCTGGAACTGGCATAAAACTTGGAGTTAAACGCCCAAACTGGCATGAAAGCTGGCGTTTAACTCCAGAAAAGGTCTCTACACGAAAATGCTTCAATGCTCAGCCCAAGCACACACCAAGTGGACCCAGAAGTGGATTTTTACGTCATTTACTCATTTCTGTATACCCTAGGTTACTAGTTTACTATTAATAGGATCTTTGACATGGTATCGTACTCATGACCTTTACACGTTTCTGTGTACTTTCCACGC